>NW_016175872.1:0-9671 GCF_001687245.7 Rhagoletis zephyria
AGCCTTCGGCATAGCCGAAGACAGCGCTGCTCTTACTTGTTTTCATTGTATACAATATTTATATATTCAAAAAGCCCTATTCTCTTTTGGTTATTCACGAACATACATATCTGTGTTCATTTGGAAAAGTAGCTTATGTCGAAAGGCTGGCTTTAGTATAATACGGCATTCCCTTTATTCTTTAAACAACAAGGAATTTTTGAATGAGACTTAACAAGAATATTGACTTGCTAGTATCGGAAGCACGTTTATTTGCCTAAAGTTATTCAACGGCTCAGCGCCGGTGAGTCATTCGCAATCGTATGCTGCGAATGCCGATTTATACTAAAGCCAGCCTTTCGACATAAGCTACTTTTCCATACGAACACAGATATGTTTGTGATCAGCTGATTTTCTTACTTGCAAGTTTTCGCAGCTAAGAATTTTTCCAGAAAAAAATTGCAGAACTCGATGTCATTTTGGGCTCTCAATTTGCCCTATTAGGCAAGGGTAGGAGAACGCAGAAACTGTGGTAATTTTTTTACAATTTTAGATAATTTTGAATACGAGAACCTTGTTATTTCTATAAAAGTAAATATTTTGGAAACTGTTATACAGATAATTTTTCAAATTTAAAAACATTTAACTGTGTGTATGCTTTTTCAAATGTTGGTACTTCTTCGGTTTATTTAGTACATTATTTTTGGTCATTTGGTACAAAATTAAAATACTCATTTATCATCCCTGCAATGGACTATACTTATCTGTCCTCTGACAGGAAAAACTTTCCACTTTTCCAAATTTCAATAATAAATGTACATAAGTATGCTATTAAATATGTGTTTATATAGTGTAAAGATTGACTACGAAATGCACTTTGTCTCTTATACTGAAATGGGCAATTTAGTTGATAATTGTACTATTTTCAAATATTCGGTGATAGATAGTATTTCTATTTTTAACTTGCAAATACCCAGCGTGCTTCACTGCGCCTTAAAAGTATTTTTATTTTGTTTGATACCCGTATATAAATTTTTCAAATACGTGGCAACCCTCCTAAAAAATATTTTCGGCAGTAAACTTTCCTAAACCTTTAAGTTTGATACTCATATTGAAATATTCAATTTATCTTATCAATTAAATTAAATTAAAATTTACAAACAGGTGGCAGCGTTCTACAAAAGTATTTTCAACTGTAAGTCTTCTTAAACTTCTTCTTTTTAAAAGCCATATTGGAATACTTACTTTATCTTATCACTTAAACTTATTACTTTAACTGAAATTTTAAAACAGGTGGCAACATACTATTTTTTTCTTTCTATATTTTAAGTTAGACCTTTAGAAATGCATCGGTGAAAACTGCATTCAATTCCATGCATTAGCTTTCGAGTGAAGCGCGTACAAACATACACACAGAAAGACAGAAAATAATTCTAAAAATTTTTGATTTGGCTTCTGTTGTTCAAATAAAAACCCCAAATACATACTTATTAATTTTTCTTTAATATCTATTATGTACAGACATCGGCCTGTTACAATTTTATTAATAGACTGCGGATTTTTATGCAGAAAACGAAGCCTAACAATATGTATCACTTAACTGTAAGCAAAATAAATAAATTTGTATACATTTTGCTCATAATTATGGGGTACATATTTTTAGGCTTCGTTTTCAGCATAAAAATCCGCAGTCTATTTATTATACATATATGTATAGATTACATTCATTACAAACCACTTCTGAGTTGACTTCATCAAGGCGCCAGTTCATTACCAAAAGTTCCTGGAAATATTAATTTTTGTAATTAACACAGCAAAGTTATGATAAATATAAGTGCAATACTGTCTAAATGGCATTTGTGCCAAAACCCGATGCGATATGCGATATCTACCGACGCGTTAACGTGAATAAGCAAAAGCCCTTAAACTACGATATGACACGAACACGATGCAGGTTTGCAAAATGAGATTGTTTATCATGGTTGAACCTCTCTCGTTGTATAGCAGGCTTTCGTAGGTGACAAAAAATCAAAAATCTGCAACCCTAAATGGAAAAGACATTCATATCGTGCGATTAATTGTGCTCGCTGTGATACAATTTTTGAACGTGTCGTATCGCAACGGTATACCTCATCTGTTTGAGCGCTCCCATTTTCAAAAGGGGTATTCACCAAATTGAGAAATTGATCTGGCACTCGGGCAAAAGAGCTGATTAGCTCAAACAATGACTGTTGATAACAGCTCTTTTGCCAGAGTGCCAGATCAATTGCTCAACTTGGTGAATACCCCTAATGGATTGTATTGATCGCATATCGTAAATTTTTCTATCGCCTCGGTAGCATCGCATCTGCTTGAGGCCACCTTTATCCACTCATAACAAAATATGTATTGATATTTGACAATGTAATGCAAAATAACGGCATAGTTGCAAGACTGCTGATCAAGAGTGGCATATATTACCATTCTCTCCTGGGGGTCAATTCCCGTTCTATGTTATCGTGAAGTGGAGTGAAAAGTCAAAATTTCGCATCGAAAATAAGTGCGGTGAGAAAGTGTTATTTTTATCACTTCACAATAACGCAGAACGAGAATTGACCCTCTCGAAAATTTTTGTAACTTCTGGCCCTAAAAATTCAAACTTTTTATTTAAACTTTTTAGAAAAAATTTAGGTCTGAAGTTTTATAGCCCATTAAATTTTAGTAGATTAAGATGCAAATTTTAAGACGCTAGACAATTGCGGGGATTTTAAACATATATATTTTTTTTGCTGACAATATTGTGCATTTTCCGCCATACAAAGTATGCTCGACAATTTCTTTTATATGGGGTTTCCGTAAGGACTGTTCTGTATACACTCCAAAGCTTCCTGCCGACCAGGTCACAAGTTTGCGATGAGAGTGCCCCATCGTCGAAGCTGCGCCCAATCACCTCACTTACGAATCTATCCTTCGCCATATCTGCAAAAGATATTCTCTGCTGCTCATAAGCCATTAGATCGGGGGATACATTTGTTCGTTTTCCCAGTGCGGGTTCCGCTTTGGCTCTCGCCGAATGTTCAGCAATGAACTTCTCGGCCCTGAATTATGAGTCGAGCTCTTGTACGATCAGTTCTTCAGCGTTTTTGCCCCTCAGTCTCGCCAGCCGTTGAGGCATTTTCAGAGCGAAAGGAGCATATGCCCTGGCTTGACCACCGCTTCGAAACGTTGGATAACTTGATCTTGTCCAACGACAGACTGGACCTTCCTGAATGGGGCGCCCCCCCCATATTTGATTAAAAATAAACGGTAGAAGTCGGCTAAGGTTTTCTCATGCCAAAACAGCTTCTACTATGCCTTCGAAAAGTTATACCCACAATTTCAAAACAAAGTCAATTTAAAGTTAACTTATAATAAAAAATCTGCCGGATTTTATATTTGCTTCTGAAAGCGTCTGTAATATTTCGATATTTTTGCTTTCGGAAACGGTTCGAGACAAAAGGAAATTACTGCTTTCAAGGAGGAAGTAAAGGTATGGCTAGTGTTCTATGCCGTATCATCAGGTAGGACGTGGCAATGAATATTATTTAAGGCTTGTCGGGTTGAATAGTTGGATTCGTAGAGGTGTTTTGGGTATTAAAATATTAAATAAAATATTCATTGCATATAACTTACTTATCACATCGTTTATTACAAATTGTTTATGGAATACACTATAAATAAATTAACTTGGGAGAACACTATAGATAAAAGATAACATCACTTGAATTAGGAGAAGAGTTAGGAGCAGCCGCCCGCGCTTTGTAAGATGATTGAACTGAGTTTGAGCCAACGTACGATGCTGAAGGAGGAGGTGGGCCAGCATAAGCGTTTTGCGCAGAACTAGGTGCTGTGTAAGATGCTGGAGCAGGCGCAGGAGCAGGTGCCGCATGAGAAGCTTGACCAAATTTTATGGTTATATAGGAAGCTGGAGCGGGTTCAGGAACACGTGATGCATGCGACGTCTGAGTAGAGCTACGGGAGGCATAGGATGCCGGAGAGGGTGCAGGATAAGGAGATGGTGCAGCATAAGAGGCCTGAGCAGAGCTAGGAGCAGCATATGTTGCAGGAGAACGATCTGGGGAAGTATAAAAGGCTGGAGCAGGCGCAGGAGCAGGTGCAGGAGCAACATACGAAGCTTGAACATATCTGGGGTCAGCGTAAGATGCTTGAGAGGGCAGAGGAGCAGGAGCTGGGGCAGCATAAGATGATGGGGAGAGCGCAGCATAGGAGGCTTGACCATTTCTGGGCTTTACGTAAGATGTAGGAGCGGGCGCAGGGGCTGGTTCAGGAGCGGTATAAGAAGCTTGAGCATAGCTCGGAGCAGCGTAAGATGCAGGAGCAGGATCCGGGGCAGCATAAGAAGCTGGAGCAGGTGCAGAAGCTGGAGCCGGAGCTGGAGAAGGAGATGGGGCGGCATAGGATGTTGGGTCAGATGCAGGAGCGGCATAAGAAGCATGAGCATAGCTCGGAGCAGCGTAAGATTCTGGATCAGCCGAAGGAGCTGGTTCTGGTGCAGAATAAGCGGCCGGATCAGAGCTGGAAGCCAAATAAGATGATGGAGCGCGTGCAGAACAAGGTACAGGAGCAGGTGCTGGTGCAGCATAAGAGGCCTGACCATTGCTGGAGCCTACGTAAGATGCAGGAGCAGGCGCAGGGGCTGGTGCAGGTGCGGTATAAGAAGCTTGAGCATAGCTCGGAGCAGCGTAAGATGCTGGATCAGCCAAAGAAGATGGCCCCGGCGCAGAATAAGAGGCCGGAGGAGAGAGACGAGCCGAGTAAGATGCTGGAGTGGGTGCAGGAGCAGGTGCTGGGGCAGCATAAGATGCTGGGGAGGGCGCAGCATAGGAGGCTTGACCATTTCTGGGCTTTACGTAAGATGCAGGAGCGGGCGCAGGTGCAGGTGCGGCATACGAAGCTTGAGCATAGCTAGGCGCAGCGTAAGATGCAGGAGCAGGATCCGGGGTAGCATAAGAGGCTGGAGCGGGCGCAGGAGCAGGTGCAGGTGCGGCATACGAAGCTTGAGCATAGCTAGGCAGAGCGTAAGATGCTGGGTCAGTCGAGGGAGCTGGTTCTGGTGCAGAATAAGCGGCCGGATCAGAGCTGGAAGCCGCATGAGATGACGGCGCTGGTGCAGGTGCGGCATACGAAGCTTGAGCATAGCTAGGCACAGCGTAAGATGCTGGGTCAGTCGAGGGAGCTGGTTCTGGTGCAGAATAAGCGGCCGGATCAGAGCTGGAAGCCGCATGAGATGGCGGAGCGGGTGCAGAGCAAGGTACAGGAGCAGGTGCTGGTGCAGCATAAGAGGCCTGGCCATTGCTCGAGCTTACGTACGATGCAGGAGCGGGCGCAGAGGCAGGTACATGTGCGGTATGAGAAGCTTGAGCATAGCTCGGAGCAGCGTAAGATGCAGGAGCAGGATCCGAGGCAGCATAAGAGGCTGGAGCAGGTTCTGGTGTATCATAAGAGGCCTGTGCATTACTGGGGCTTACGTAAGATGCAGGAGCGGGTGCAGGGGCAAGTGCAGGTGCGGAATAAGAAGCTTGAGTATAACTCTGATCAGCGTAAGATGCAGGAGCAGGATCCGGGGCAGTATAGGAGGATGGAGCGGGCGCAGAAGCAGCTTGAGCATAGCTAGGCGCAGAGTAAGATGCTGGGTCAGTGGAAGGAGCTGGTTCTGGTGCAGAATAAGCGGCCGGATCATAGCTGGAAGCCGCATGAGATGACGGCGCAGGTGCAGGTGCGGCATACGAAGCTTGAGCATAGCTAGGCAGAGCGTAAGATGCTGGGTCAGTCGAGGGAGCTGGTTCTGGTGCAGAATAAGCGGCCGGATCAGAGCTGGAAGCCGCATGAGATGACGGCGCTGGTGCAGGTGCGGCATACGAAGCTTGAGCATAGCTAGGCACAGCGTAAGATGCTGGGTCAGTCGAGGGAGCTGGTTCTGGTGCAGAATAAGCGGCCGGATCAGAGCTGGAAGCCGCATGAGATGGCGGAGCGGGTGCAGAGCAAGGTACAGGAGCAGGTGCTGGTGCAGCATAAGAGGCCTGGCCATTGCTCGAGCTTACGTACGATGCAGGAGCGGGCGCAGAGGCAGGTACATGTGCGGTATGAGAAGCTTGAGCATAGCTCGGAGCAGCGTAAGATGCAGGAGCAGGATCCGAGGCAGCATAAGAGGCTGGAGCAGGTTCTGGTGTATCATAAGAGGCCTGTGCATTACTGGGGCTTACGTAAGATGCAGGAGCGGGTGCAGGGGCAAGTGCAGGTGCGGAATAAGAAGCTTGAGTATAACTCTGATCAGCGTAAGATGCAGGAGCAGGATCCGGGGCAGTATAGGAGGATGGAGCGGGCGCAGAAGCAGCTTGAGCATAGCTAGGCGCAGAGTAAGATGCTGGGTCAGTGGAAGGAGCTGGTTCTGGTGCAGAATAAGCGGCCGGATCATAGCTGGAAGCCGCATGAGATGACGGCGCAGGTGCAGGTGCGGCATACGAAGCTTGAGCATAGCTAGTCAGAGCGTAAGATGCTGGATCAGTCGAGGGAGCTGGTTCTGGTGCAGAATAAGCGGCCGGATCAGAGCTGGAAGCCGCATGAGATGGCGGAGCGGGTGCAGAGCAAGGTACAGGAGCAGGTGCTGGTGCAGCATAAGAGGCCTGGCCATTGCTCGAGCTTACGTACGATGCAGGAGCGGGCGCAGAGGCAGGTACATGTGCAGTATGAGAAGCTTGAGCATAGCTCGGAGCAGCGTAAGATGCAGGAGCAGGATCCGAGGCAGCATAAGAGGCCTGGCCATTGCTCGAGCTTACGTACGATGCAGGAGCGGGCGCAGAGGCAGGTACATGTGCAGTATGAGAAGCTTGAGCATAGCTAGTCAGAGCGTAAGATGCTGGATCAGTCGAGGGAGCTGGTTCTGGTGCAGAATAAGCGGCCGGATCAGAGCTGGAAGCCGCATGAGATGACGGCGCAGGTGCAGGTGCGGCATACGAAGCTTGAGCATAGCTAGTCAGAGCGTAAGATGCTGGANTTACGTACGATGCAGGAGCGGGCGCAGGGACAGGTGCAGGTGCGGCATATGAAGCTTGAGCATAGCTCGGAGCAGCGTAAGATGCAGGAGCAGGATCCGAGGCAGCATAAGAGGCTGGAGCAGGTTCTGGTGCATCATAAGAGGCCTGGGCATTACTGGGGCTTACGTAAGATGCAGGAGCGGGCGCAGCGGCAGGTGTAGGTGCGGAATAAGAAGCTTGAGTATAGCTCGGAGCAGCGTAAGATGCAGAAGCAGGATCCGGAGCAGCATAAGAGGATGGAGCGGGCGCAGAACCAGCTGCAGGTGCAGCATACGAAGCTTGAGCATAGCTAGGCGCAGCGTAAGATGCTGGATCAGTCGAGAGAGCTGGTTTTGGTGCAGAATAAGCGGCCGGATCAGAGCTGTAAGCCGCATGAGATGACGGTGCAGGTGCTGGTGCAGCATAAGAGGCCGGAGCATTGCTGGAGCTTACGTAAGATGCAGGAGCGGGCGAATGGGCAGGTGCAGGTGCGGAATAAGAAGCTTGAGTATAGCTCGGAGCAGCATAAGATGCTGGACCGGGTGCAGGAGCAAGAGCTGGTGTAGCATACGAGGCCTGGGTAGCATACGTTGCGGGAGCTGGATCTGGGGCATCATAAGAGGCTGGAGAGGGCGCAGGAGCAGGATCAGGTGCGGTATAAGAAGCTGGAGCATAGCTAGAAAGAGCTGCAATATAAGAGGTTTGAGCGGAGTCACGAGTAGAGTGTGATGCAAGAACAGGAGTTGGGGCCGGAGCTGCATAGGACGCCTGAGCAGAGCTAGAAGCGGCGTAAGATGCTGACTTAGGGTCAGTGGCCTGATCTGGCGCTGAATATGTGCAAGGTGTTGATACTGGAGCTGCGTAGGAAACTTGTGCCAAGCTTTTAGCTGAGTAGGGAGCAGGCGCTGGAGATGGTGCTGCATACGATGTTTGAGTTGATGCAGAGGGAGATGATGGTGTTGGTAAAGGCAAGTACTGATTAGATGTCAAAAATCGCCACGGATTTTGAGCAGTTCCTGGATTCAGGTATCGAGGCAATGAAGATGGAGCTGGTGCCGCTTGTGCTACAGATGCTGAAGAATACTGATTGGATGGCTCATTGTATACAGCTGAGTTGGTAAATGCAATTAAAGCACCAAACAGGATTATTGAAAACATTTTCAATGCAATTTAGTTGCAGCCGATGCAACTTGGTTCAGTGGTGGAATTGTTGTACTGGAGTGTCAATAGTTTATAGAGCTTTTATACCTAGTTACTGAACTAATTAATTAATATATCTACTAACGAAATTGAGCTAATCAATTCATGAATGTGTCTATGTAGTATGGAAACAATCTGCCTAGTAGCATTTAGCTCTTTGGAATTAGCAAAGAGCATTTCGCTGTGCCCCATGTGGGGTGTTTATCACGAGGGTGCTTGCTATGCCGGCGTTCTTCAACTGCAAGTACATACATATATGTATTTACATACAGATGTACGTGCTTCTTGGCTCGCAATAAAAATAAAAATATAAACTTTTTATCAGTATTGAAGCTATGCGTTCTTTGACGCTTATTATTTTATGAAGTTAGCGAAATTAATTGATCACAAGACCGATTTAACCCCACTGCTTAAACATTTTGAGCCATGTGGAATACTTAGCATAATTATTTGGAAATTTCTTATTGCCACAGAACAAATACTTTTAGTTAATATGTATAAATGCAAATCATGAAACAGCAATCATAATTTTCCTTCTATCTATTTTCAGGTGAGTGCTTATAATTGTGTATCTATTAGATACGATTCATAGAAACAGGGTGGTAAGTTATTTGCATGCATACTTAATATATTAATGCGTTTTAGGATGGCCCTTAAAAAAACATAAAAATCTAAGTAGTGTATGGGGCACCCCTATTTTTTTACAAATACAAAATATAATCTTCCACGAAAATTTAAAGAATTTTAAATAATAATTAGTGGTCACCTTCAAAGTGTGAAAAAATTTAAACCTGATTAATTTTTTATAACCTTATATAAAGTGTGAAACTTTGATTAATATAGCCCTGGTCAAATTAACATCGCAAAAGAATATAAAAAAATGTTTTTTCTTAACAGCGGTCGTCCCTCGGCTGGCAACGGCAAACCTCCGAGTGTATTTCTTTCATGAAAAACAGCTTCGGAGTCGGCGCAAAACTGTAGGTCCCTTCACTTTGTGTGACAACATCAAGGCGCACACCACAAGTCCTAAAAATATTATAAAGTTTTTAAATTTTCGTAATTTTTTTAATTTGTATCTATAATAAAATAGAGGCGGATTTCCCACATGAAATTTAGATGTTGATGTTTTATCTTGGAATGCTGTTTCAGCAGGCTAATTATTAAATTTAGCAAATTAGAGTATCACAGTCAAATACTCATATCTTTTTTCTGAGCTGAATAGTTTTGAAATTGGCTCGATAATCATTTATGTATGTATTTCGGAAATTTGTTTTAGTAAATAATTACTCGTCGATGAAAGAATAATTATGTTACAATTAAAAAAAATACATATACATATATGCATACTCAAAAATTCGAAAAAAATATTTTTTTTTACTTTGTAATGCATGATAAAATAAATAATATAAAAAAAAACTTTTTAATATACAACGCTTTTAT
>NW_016175873.1:0-2351 GCF_001687245.7 Rhagoletis zephyria
GTATCGCCCGAATGGAGTTGAAGGAGATGGAGGTGGGGTGAAAAAAAAACTATCATAAAAGACATAAGCAACGTGGAGAGCAACGGCAAAGGCGGCAACTGGCCTACAAAAGACAACAACAACAACAGCAACTGCAACAACTACAAAAACACAACAATATTAATAAAAGCCGCATAATTTTCATTATTGCTTTTCTTCATCAGTTATATTTTTTTTTTTGCATTTTGAAGGCATTGCCAACGCTCTCTATTGCAGTCGTTGTTTTGGTAGTTAAGGTGACGTTTGTGCTCCTTACTGCCTTTATTGTTTATTGTTTACTGGCATTTCACGTGCTTTTCTGCCAACTTTCCCCTTCTTAATTTCTTTGCTCCTTTTTACCTTGCAGTTTGTTGTTGGCCAACAAGACGTACGCTGCTGCTTTGCTTCTGTGTTTGGCTCTTTATCGACTTCCCTTTCGGAATTTTGCATTGAATTTTTTGAGTTATGCTATCCTAGCCTATAAGTATGCAAGATTATTTAAAATTTTTGTACCATATCGCTACACTTCTCGGAGAGCTTAAACAAATTTGTTTGTTAAAGCCATTTCCGCCCATTGACCTACTCGCTAAGTCAGCAGGTAAATTGACGGCCATAGGGGAGTTCAATTTCAGAACCTTTGGGCACAGCTCAATTAGGGCGGAAAGCATAGGCAGCACGTACTACGTTACACCTAGCTTTAAGTAGGAACGAAGGATTCTCACAACGATTGAGGAGAAGGGATGGCGCATGGGAATTAAACCTAGCCGTAGATTCCTAAACATTTTCGGGGACGGCTCTAAAATAGTAACGGGAGTGGGTAACGGGATTTACTACCGGGATGAGGATAGAAGCAGAGCTATCCGATACCGAAACGAGAATCAATTAAAAAATAAACCCTTACGTAGACTGTCAGGTGGCAATTATGGCAGTAACCTCACATAGTATTTCATCCATAAACGTCCTTCGCAGCATTGACAGGCTAGCCGCCGACAGAAGGCTGCAATATTGGGTGCTTCTTATTAAGGCTACCAAAGGAAGATTGCAGAGTTATTACCGGATTGCTTAGGAGGCATATCCTGCTGGCTGTTCATGAAAAAAAAAATGGGTATCACTCTGCCGCTGTACAGTACTGTCCAAAACACGACTAAAATGCTTGAGAGTCTACGACTTCGAGAAGTTAAAGGTCATTTGAAAATTAGAGCTGAAATTTCTACTGAAATTCGCGAAAAGCGTTGACAGCCTTTGTGATGTCTGCCTTGACGTTTAAAAACTAACTCCAACTGGCAACGCTAAGGACCTAACTATCTATATGTGGCGCACCGGCCAGATTAAGCTAACCTAACCTTTGCAGTCCAATAGCTACAAAAAAATTTGAAAGAATATTTTCCAAATCGATCAAAATTGAACCATAACAGGATATATACATGAGAAATCCCAGCACTGTGAGTAAAAGTCAGAGATCTAACAAAAAAAAATCTTCTGGGATTGGGACCAGCCACATGTAAGCATATTTCAATGACAAGGTTGTTACAGCTTTGGATCAGACCGCCTTCATACGTTGACGATCACGGCATCCGTTTGATCTTCAAAGGCTCATTCTTCATAAACAAATCGTATCGGACTTATAATTCTTTTATTCGACTTAGTATCGAAATCTAGTTTTTGCTCTATCCTTATAGGCTGGAACAGTGATTTGGGTTGGTAATTAAATGCTTAACCACGTTTCTTGAAAAGTTCATATCATATTGGCAACAAAGAAAAGTAGCAAAACTAATCTCGAGTCAGCTTACCATTTGGATTACTGCGACACAGGTATCGCTGTCGCATTTACTACTACCTCTTTTAAGTGTCGATTGCTTTCAGGGCAATCTTCTCCTCCAGCTTATCAAGTAAAAACACTTTCAATGAATGAAGTTGTAATCTCAGCTCCGACTCTTACCCTTCGCAATTCCGTACATATTATCACTTGAAAGCTGTGGGGTATGTCTGAGTACAAACTCCAAAAAATATTTTTCCCGAATTCCTTGCACAAAGGAGGCTACATCAAAACGCAGACACATAGCAAAAATCCGGCCTTACCACTAAACTACTTAGTAAGTGCCTAAATACATATTCACATCCACGGGCACAACAATAGCTGTGATTGTTATTTTTTTTCTTGTGTTATTCAGCTAGCGTAAGTGTCTGCAACATTGCTATTTATTGCTCATTTCTCCATCACATAATGGCAATAGTCAATCATACTGGCATTGCTATTGTGCCGGCATTACTGGTTTATATGTATGAGCTTCGCTGCCGCGTTCCTTATACTACACTCTAAAAAAATCTGTTTA
>NW_016175873.1:2361-7776 GCF_001687245.7 Rhagoletis zephyria
AAAATATTTTTCCCGAATTCCTTGCACAAAGGAGGCTACATCAAAACGCAGACACATAGCAAAAATCCGGCCTTACCACTAAACTACTTAGTAAGTGCCTAAATACATATTCACATCCACGGGCACAACAATAGCTGTGATTGTTATTTTTTTTCTTGTGTTATTCAGCTAGCGTAAGTGTCTGCAACATTGCTATTTATTGCTCATTTCTCCATCACATAATGGCAATAGTCAATCATACTGGCATTGCTATTGTGCCGGCATTACTGGTTTATATGTATGAGCTTCGCTGCCGCGTTCCTTATACTACACTCTAAAAAAATCTGTTTACAAATGCGACTATAAATCGAGTATATTTTTGTTTTTTTTTAAACATTTTTTGGTAAATTTACACTATGCATATGTATTTTTCTCGTTTACACATTTTCGTGTGTAAAAATCCTTTTTGTTACCGACTTTACACAATTCTGCGGGTAAAATTAAACAGCAAATGTGTATTTTGTAGCTTCTACACACTTTCGTAGTAAATTTACGTACACCACAGCAGCTATATGTATTACACTCTAAAACCTACCTACCTTTTAGCTAGGAAATTTACACAATTTTTTTTTTAGAGTGTAGTTGCAGCGGCGTTGATTGAAATTTATAAGCCTTTCAGTTCGTCAGTTTTAGGGTTTGACTTTTTGCGGCTCAGTCATTAGTACTTATTATTGTTGTGAACTGTTTCTGGTCTATGATGCCTACAAAAATAGACAAAAGCCTACGTCAAACGCCAAATGCCAACCGACAAACGCCTACGCTATCGCTGTGGCAAGTGGCAAGGGGTAAGGGGCAAGCGACTGTATTGAATGTGCTTTATGTATTTTTACATGCTCATTATGCATAAGTATTCGCAAGTATTTTTCATCATTTCAATGTTGCACAATGGCGTAGCAAATCGCGCGTGAAATGTCTTTTGTTCCATCCATGTTCATGCAGTGTAAATGATTATTCTTCTACGTTTTTATACGAATAGGGAAAAGGTAGATTTTTTTTAATCTTCCTTAAAGAGTAGGTATAGGTAGTTGTTAGAAATTGTGGATTATTGTTCGCTTTCTAGGTGTTCAACACTGAGAGTTATTTTCCCGTTCCAATGAATAAGCTCATTCACCTTCATGCGATGCCACAGTTGGTTCATTGTTATAATTCACAGGAGCGGGGAGTGAACAATCCCTTTGAGGTGCCACTATTTATAGCTCAAAGCTCGCTATATTTTAGGGGGAGTGGTTCTCGTCCGATTTTAAAAATTTTCAAAATGCTGCTTAAGGAACCTAAGGGCAATGCGTATACCGAATTTGGTCGAATCGGTGAAGTAGTTTTTGCGATACACATATAAGATATAAGTGGGTGGTGCCACCCTCTTTTTCTTAAAAGTTTTTTAAAAAAACAAATTTTTGCTAAAAAACGATTGTATATGTATATTTTACTTCGAATAAATATAGATGAATTCCTTAGCTACACTGCTCAAAAAATCTGAAATCCGGTACATACACATATATAAATTCAAGGCCATATTTAAGAAAAGTAGCCTAACTTTGACAATTTGTCAGCGATTGCAATAAATGAGGTATCAATTTATTTGAAAATGGTCAAAATTTAAAAAATTAAAAAAAAAAATTTTTATTTGCCCGAAGAAAACTCCTAACAATCCAAGTCTTACAATAGATTTTTATACATCATTTTAAAGGCCTTTAATTCCTCTTCTCACAACGCGTTCGACCTTTAAAATTGAATTTAAAATAGTCATTCAAAAACTGATAAATCTATAAAACCGTATTTAAAAATCAATGCAAACTCTTAGCCACTTGCAACTTGCAAACCCAAACTTTTATAAAAACCAAAAACAAAAAAAAGTAATTTTAGTGACAATTTTTTGATAACATTTTAATTATTTTATTTTTCGTTTTAGGCGAACCCTACAATTGTTTTCAACTAGTTCTTATTAGCTTCTTCAAAATTGCCACTTTTTCTGCACTTTGCACTAAAAAAATAATACAAACAAACAAAAATTTAAAAATCCGACTCAACTAGTCTCTGGCAAATTTTATTAAAATAACAGTAATCAAATTGAGTGAAAAATGAAGACTCCAGTCTTCTTGCGAACACTAAATTCCAGTTTTGAATCAATGTGCAGTGGTTTCGTTTCTGTTATCTCTTTGCTGAACTTTTCGCTGATCATGTTCGAACTCAATGCAAGGAATGCCGCTCAGTCCTTATGGGAGTTGAGATTGTTAATTCTGGTTAAGCAGTCCGCTACCTTGTTTCTCTCTATTTCCATTTAATTTGGTTCTAATTTAAAGCATTCAGCTAGGGCCTTGAGCTTTCCAATGCACTTTAAAACTAGAAACGATTTAACCGAAAGTGCTGCTGAGTTCCGAAGTTTCAGAGATCGTGAGCATCTGTACCTTCTTTTGGATTATCAGCTGACATTCAGAGGACTGGGTCTTAAAATTCATCCCCAAATACATAGTTGAAAAATCGATTGTACCTTCAACTGTCCCATTCACAACTTTATTTATATATTTTAGCTTCTTATTTATGTATTTATATTTTTCAGTATTTTTGCTCTTTTATGCAGCTAAACGTAAATGTTCCTTTAAACTTATTTGCATTTCAATTTGCATGCGCTCAAAAGCCAAAATAGGATGACAAGCGGCGCTGCAAGTGAACAGCAGGTACATATACATATGTACATATAAGCATGAATGGGCGAGAGTATATTTTGGGGAAAATTGCTTGAAATTGGCGTGGTAGCGTGATAAAGTCATTGAACAGGTTACAGTTATGGACTCTATGAAACGAAACGGTAAATATGCGAATATGCACAGCTAGAGATTTTCAACTAAGTAAGAAGAACAAATGAACATACTAGATGTACTATACATAGATGCTTATACAAATTTTCATACATTTGTGGCTACATTAATGCACCTAAGCTATGGAAAATAAAAGCATGTAAAAAGTTTACATAATACGAACGTAGATATGTATGTATGCGTTCGGCAGTAAAAGCTACATTTTACAATTGTGTAAAACGCACCAGTCGTCGTCGTCGTCCTTCCTCCTTTTCACTACTAAAAGAATTTCTCTGAACTCCCCGCGAAATGCCGGGCAACGCTACTGCTGTTGATGTATTCATGCGTGGGGTGAAGGTTAAACGCTATCACACACGTACATACATACATACATTCATCTACGCAAACGCATACAAATATAGTATCATTCAAATGAACATTACTACGAGCAAATACATACATGAATACACATGTTTGTGCATGTACATACATTCATGTCAACGCAATATGTTCCCGCAAAATGGGACGTTGCATAAAATTGCGGCCAAAAAATAAATGTAGCACAGAGAACAACAGTTAACAGAGACTACAGCAATGTCGGAAACAGCGGCAACAGCGGAACCTCAATCAGTGAAGCCATTGCGGCCAACAACAACAACAAACAAGGGGTAAAAAGTGTGCCAGCAGAAATAAATTGCTGGCACTCATACACTCTCGAATATACTGTAGTACTTTATGCGGCCATATTGTAAACATACTTTTGCTCATATTTGCATGTCTGGTTACAAAGCGAATCAACACAAAACAAAAAAAAAAAACAAAAACACAAAATTGGAAGCTAAAAAAGAGGTTGATCCATTTTTCCCCGTTTTCATGGATAAATAGGCGAAATTATTGCGCGCATCAATCAAAATGTGAGTGAAAATGTAGCTTTCCTTCTTGCGCAATGAAATAACGGTGGGCGTACAGTGGGTTCTTGTCGTTAAATGTTTGTTGATTTTTTTAGTTTTTAAAAATATTGTAATAAATATGCAGAGGGTCTGGTTAGAAAGTAGCAGCTTTGTTTTATTGGTGAGGCAGCGAACCGGAATTACAGCCTCATCGTGGCAAAAATTGGGACCTTAAACCCAATGTCATTGATTGGATCTTATATTGTAAGTTCGCAGGCGCATCACTCGAAATTTTAATGCAGTTATCACCAATATATTGCTAGGGGTCTAACTTAAAATATATAAAAATAAATAAAATTAGAGAGTTGCCACCTGTAGGAAAATTGTAGTTTACGTAAACTGTTAAAATAATGTAAATATTGCAATGTGGCTGTCAAAAGAAATACGTTTAGGAAGTCTTACAGCCGTAAATATTTTTTTGGAAGGTTGCCACCTTGAAATTTTTAATCAAATTTAATTGACCGGATAAATTAAACATTGCAATGTGGGTATCAAACTAAAGACGTGTAGGAAAGTTTAGTGCCGAAAATATTTTCGAGCAGGGTTGCCACATGTTTGAAAAATTTAATTAAATTGAATTTATATAATAAATGAAGTATTACAATTCGGTTATTAAACCAAAGAGGTTTAGGAAAGTTTACTGCCAAAAATATGTTTGAGGCGGGTTGCCACCTATCAAAAAGCTCTTTAAATAATAAATAAATAATAAATAAATTTTTTACGAATGAAGCCATAAGGGTTTTGGGAGGGGCTTACAACACAAAAATACTTTTAAGGAAGTGACGAACGCCGAGTGTTTGCTAGTCGTGTATATATTTCAACAGTCTTATTAGCTTTATATCACGTTTGTTATTAGGAACCCGCAAAGTTAGCAACGCTAACCGCTGAGATAAAAATTATAAAATTATGTGACTGAAACACTAAATTTGAGACTTTTTTTTTAACTTTGGCCCACATTAAAATACCCCAAACTCTTTCCTTTGTTGCTAAAATTGCAATTGAATGACACCGAGCTTATCGAATTTCTGTATATTTAGCTTTCTCTCGATCTCCCTTATGGCCACAAAACCACGGAAGTTACAGCATTTCAACAAAAAATTATTTTTGAATAATCGCCTGAAAACCCAAATTTAAATTAAAATTCGCATTTTTAAATTATTCAAACTGCTTATTTAAACACTGTATCCACGCTACATACCCTGCATCCTTATGTAAAGTACACAGTTACATTGTTTGTATTGCTTGTTCGCCGGTGTGGCTTTTGTCACTGTCACTGCTGGATAAAACACATTGTAAGGCGCATTTTTCTGCTTATTGCCCTTTTGTTATCATTTATTGTCCGTAACGCTGTCACCGCAACAACAACAACAACAACAACAACAACAACAACAGCGAACAACTAACAATGAAAACAGCAACAATAACAGGAAAACATCAGTCAAACAACAAAATGACAACAAAAGAAGACATTCGTCGTTTTCAGCAATTTTCCACTTCCCTTCCTACACTTTTGTTGTTGTTCTTTCGTTTTCCTCTATGTAGCAGCTGTCAAAGCAACACTGCTACCAAATGCGCGTAATAAAAAGTCACTTGAAGCAATGAATTTTAAATTGGCACAAAGTAACCAAAAA
>NW_016175873.1:7788-9676 GCF_001687245.7 Rhagoletis zephyria
AGCACTTTGGCAACATCTTTAAAAATGCTTAATATTTTTAAGTGCTTTTGATTAAATACTGATACTAGCTAGTTAAGTGTGCCGTTTCAAATGATCATTTATGGAGAATTTATGTAGAAGCGGCGAGCGGCAGATAGAGAGAGAGCGTGGGTCTACCGGGTCGAAGAAACCGGTGTTGCTTTGTACCCACGCTAGAGAAATCGAAAGCTTAAAGTATCTTTGAAGCCAATAGAATAGAATAAAAATAAACCAAAACTATATTCTTGCAGCCAGGTGGCGTGTTACACTGCAGTACTGTACTGCACTGTAGGGAAAATCTCAAGGTTTCCATTTTTATTTAAGTCTGTTTATTTGCCAAAAAAAACTCAAGCTACTAACGATGAAAATCGTTGGATAAATAAGAAGCTTTTGAATGGCCAAATTCAAATGTACAAGTTTTTGTATGAAATAGAAGCAAAGTCGTACATGGCGTATGAGTAACATTTTCCATGTTAAAGATTGAGTTTTTTTCATTCGCCATGCAAACACAAAATGAAAATATCTTGGGAAAATAACCTAATCTAGAAAAACGCAATCTACGATCCAAAGTTTTGTGTCATTTAAGCATCCCTAGAGTGTTATCAATAGCATCTCCGATTACCGAGTCTAAGCTGATCAAGGAAACGCAAAATGGAACTATGCTCAGCGTTTTACATATGGACAGTATTGCCGGAATTAAATATCCATTTTGCGCTAGAATCTCTAGAGAGAGAGGATTTTTGGAGCCTCAAAGGGCTGTGTCAAATTTAAAAGGGCCAAAAAAAGGGCTGTGGGCTAAAAGCAAATTTCTGTGCCAATTTAAAATACAAAGAGCTAAATGTAGCCCCAAAAGCACCAAAATGGCAACACTGGATACTGAGGGTCTGGGTTACCATAGATACGTATGCAGCCGATTTTAAATATATTTACTCAAAGCGATTCTTAAAGATTAAGAGCTTAGGATAAGTAGTATTAATAATAATATATTGGCGCTTACACATATATATGTTAGTGTTTGGGTTGTCACACAAAGGGGTGACCTAAAATATTTTTATGAAAAGCAGTTTTTCAATCAGAAGTACACTCGGTAGTTTGCTATTGCCTGCCGAGGTACGACCGCTATTAGAAACAAATTTTTTGTATTTCATTTTTTGATGTCGGTCGGAAACTGGGCTTGAACCCAGGCCCTGCGAAATGGTAGCGCGCACTGCTAACCCCTACATCACAGCGGCCAAGACGAATTTTAACAAATTTTCACTAAAATTGTAAGCTTTTTAATCCGTTTTTTTTAGAATTTCTTTGGGTATGCAGTTTTGTAGCTCTTTAAATTTAGTATATTAAAGTGCAAGACTGAGGTAGCTAGGAATTAGCGTCGATTTTTTATTTTTTATTTTTTTTGCTTATTTTCTTCCATACAAAGTATGGTTGACAATTTTTTTAGCAACAACTTGCCCAAAAAGATTTCCCACAAATCAACTGTAAGTCCTAGATACATAAAATTTGCAATTTCCTACAATCGAATGGGCTACAAAACCGCTTACTCAGGTTATTTCTAAGAAATCTAATTAAAAAGCTCAAAATTTTGCTGAGACTTTGGCGATTTTTCTGAATTTTGTACAATGTATGAAATTTCGTGGCTTTTGTTAGATAATGAGCTGCTCATAAAAATAATAAACGTTAAATTAAGGAAAGCAAAATAGCCAAAGAATGCTAAAATGTCTCTTCCCTATTTATATTTTCACCACTGCATACATTGCCTCCATAACGGCGGCATTTTTTTCTATTTCATTTTTTTTTTTTTTTAAATGATAACGTTAGTTGCCCTAGCACCAGTTGGCAGGGGTAGCAAGCACTCATTTTTTTTTTTTTT
>NW_016175874.1:0-965 GCF_001687245.7 Rhagoletis zephyria
TTAATGTTCGGCTCCGCCCGAACTTAGACTTTCTTACTTGTTGAAATTTATTGTTCGCTTGTCGCGCAATTTGTTTTCCTCTATTCGCTCAAAGCTGTCAAATGTAGAACGGCACGCGGCATTTTGGCTAGCCGAGACTACAGCAATTAAGCCTTAAATTGAGATTTAATGAGACAGGCAGCCAGTGACAGAGGTCAGGCAAATAAGCTGTGTATAAATACATTAAAGAATGTGCCGCATACCTGCTTCGTTTTTTCCTTGCAACATTTAATTTGGCGTGCTCAGGTAAGTAATTCATGAAAATAAAGCATCTCATTCGTTGTGTTTTTTTTTGCGTCCCCTTTGTTAGATAGCGTAGTGCTGCCTTACGGTTATATTTCTGTTTTTTTTTTTAATGTGTTTACTATTCTTCCCAGTTTTCACGTTTTATGTACTTTTCTAAAAGTTATTTTCACCCACATAGAAGTGATTTGTTCATTTATTATCTTTTCTATTACATAATCTCTAATAATTTTTCCATTAGTATTATAATTTCGGGGCAAGTTTTATATATAAATAGATTTAACTATACATTTTGTTAATACTGTAAGCAATTTTCCAGAATTAACGTTTTTTTCATCACGATATTAGAACGCTTATGGAAATTTTGTTGCTTTTTATGAGATTTTTTATTTTTTTTGGGACAAAAACTTTGTTCCCTCGGCCTTCCTACGTCATCTAGGTATGGAAAAATTAAAGATCGGAATGTTTTCTATCGATTTTTGAAAAAAAAAAACTTTTAACTTTTAACGCAACCTTATATAATAATGCTGGAATTTTTTAGTATCTTTAAAGGGTATATTAATTTTGTTCACATAACGGTTTTTTGTAACAGCCAAAACGAATCGAGATAGATATAGACAAATGTATACATAAATAATCACGATGAAAAAAGAAATCTATTAAGCCATGTCTGTCTGTCCGTC
>NW_016175874.1:999-9670 GCF_001687245.7 Rhagoletis zephyria
CCATATAACGGTAATTTCCAGAAATACGAAAACTGCGATATTTTAGTAACTACTGAAGATAATTCACTCAAAATTGATATTTACAATAAGTTTTAGACGAAAAATAAGAATATTATAAATTTTTGGAAAATGGGCGTAGCCACGCCCACTTATGGTTACATGTGTATATCTTGTTAACAGCTGCACCAATTTCTTCCAAACTTGGCGCAGTTGTTGGTCTTGACACAGCATACTAAATGGCCGAAAATCGGCTCCGCCCGAACTTAGACTTTCTTACTTGTTGAGGTTAAGATTGTATGAGAGAGGGTCAGATTGCACCGATTTGAGTAAACGCTTTAAAAATATTAAAACATTCCAGCATTGTCGGCCCGCTTTTTGTGGCCTTTTCAAGACGTTTTTGAGGTTAGGTTTGTACGCTTCGAAATAATGCAATCACGCCCAATGTTTGAGGGTTTGCACAAAACGATATTACAAACATTAGGAAAAATTTGGGCATCCTATATTCATCGGTGTACTTTTTATAGCATTTTTGAGACTTTTTGAGGTTAAGTTTATATGGGAGGTATGCTTTAAAATAAAACGATAACGCGATTTTTCGTATTTTTTCTTGATTTATGTCCATAAATGTTACTTACAAAAAAATTTAGGTTCTTCTAAATTTTTCCAAAAACTATATGGGACTGTACCAGAGTGCTTCCCCACAAAAATGTTATTGTTAGTTCGATACAAAGTTGGGCTCACAGCGCTGAGCAAAAAGCAAGGCGTTTCTGTAAGCATCTACGTAACGTCTTCTAATCGAACCCAATAATCAACGTATTTACGTTTCAACTGGAGCCGGATTTGTAACAAATAGAGTCGCTGGTATTGCATCCAGTTGAAATAGCAAAAACTATTAGAGACCATCTCAATCTCCTCAGACTTCATTACACTAAAAGTGAATATTGAATTATCAGTCCTTGTCTTATCCAACAGAAGCAGGCTTTTTAATTCTAACGCCAAAATCAGGCAGGGACCAAACGCAGCCGTCACCATATAGACCCCTCAATCTAATCCCATGCTTTTCAAAGCTGTTTGATAAACCACTTATGCTCAGGCTTAGTTCTCACTTGTAAACTCATAACGTCATACCATCCCACCAATTTTGTTTCGGGGACAAACACGGAACGATCGAACAAGTATAGCGTATTACATCAGAAATTCCTACGGCGATGAGCAACGAGAGTACTGCACAGCAATGTTTCTTTTACGCTAAATAAAAATAATTGCCCACCGCTGATATTGAAGAACATACAAATCCTGCAAAGTGACCAATCAATTACTCGTAATCCATCTGGACAGGCGACTGACTTGACGAAAGCACATAGAATCTAAAAAAACGCAACTAAAGCTAAAATTGAAAAAAATACGACTCCATGTCATGCCTTTTCTTGAAGGTAAAAGGAGCTGCAAAACAGAACCACTCAGGCACAAGTTAATACAAAAGCGTAGAAAGCTGGAGTATACCGTTGCCATTGACATCATCGATTTGATATTTTGGTAATCATAATTTTTATACCCGAGCGCACTTGTGCACAAGGGTATTATAACTTTGTTCACATAACGGTTGTTTGTAACAGGCAAAACGAATCGAGATAGATATAGACAAATGTATACATAAATGATCAGGATGAAAAAAGAAATCGATTAAGCCATGTCTGTCTGTCCGTCCGTCTGTCCGTCTGTCCGTCCGTCTTAATAAGCAAACCGTCCGTCATAATAAGCATAAAAGCAAAACGTTCAAAATTATTGAAATCGGACTGAAATTGAGGCCGCTTTTCATATAACGGTAAATTTCAAATATGCTTGAAATTTCAATATTTCGAAATTTAAGGACTCTAATTTACTCAAAATTGATACACCCCGGCTTATCATGTAGCGGTAGCTTTTGGAAAGGTGAAAATCATATATTTAATACTCGCGTCGGGTATTTAATGTTCGGCTCCGCCCGAACTTAGACTTTCTTACTTTTTTTTTCTGCCAGACACATGTTCGCATCTTCGAATCGTAGCGGAAATGATCTATGTATTTGGTTGTTAAATTTTCGATCTAAAGCCTGTACTTTGATGAATCTTGTTAAGCTGGCACCAAGTGCTGTAGCCTATTGTATTTTAGTGTAGTGGAAAAATAATACCCATTGAAATTTCTCCTCTTTGTGTCTATTATATCTGTGTATTTTGGAACGAATTTTCGTCATCCCTTGTCAAATTTGGTTTGGAGACAAACCGGTTTCGGCGTTGTGCCATCTTCAGTGTCATTTTTCGTTTCTATTATATCTCTTAGTCTAGACGCGACTCATAAAGTTCATTTTTTACTAAGTTTATTAGTCATATTTTCTCTGTGTATTGAGACAATGCTTGAGGTACATATTATAATCGATGAGCTGCATGACCCTTCACCTATTAAGAAAAAAATTTAAGCATCCGAATACCTTATACAAATTTGATTAAATTTATAAATAGCCATTTGCTTTGCAAGCAAACAAAACAAGTCAAAAGGCACTACTGTGTGCCTTATTAAATGTAAAAATATTAAATAATCAATAAAAATTATAGCAATAAAATACGAGAAATTAAACACTTAAACACATACACACATGCAACATTAAAAATGCCACACAACAGCAAAAAAAAAGCTTTTATTGTTTGAGAAAAACAAAATACAATAACATAAAAAATACCAAAGTAAAATCAAGAACAAAAGCTGCACACAGCGAAGAGCGCAAGCGCAGCGCATTTAAGTGTTGAAAGAGAAAAACGTGTTAAGTCCCTTTTAATTAAACGAAAACTAAATGCAGCGCATTGTGGCGGAACAATCGCTAAAAGCAAACTTACAGATACGCTAGCGCACATGCCGTACCTGAATAAATAAATGTGCATACATATGTATGTACTATATATGCACGTATGTATACATGGTACATTTAAACGTACATAAGTATGTACTTATTAAACAAACGTGCATCGCTAAAACAATGGGGGCATACCATCTCGGCAGTTCCAGTTCACAGGCATTGACACAGTTTGACTGCTGACTTAAGTCACACTCCCAGTCCCCAATCACCACTATGAGTATATACAAACATACATACCAGTAACTACTAGTTCACCAGGTTTGTGCTAGCCAGCACTATCAATGCTCTTCTCCTACTTGCTTTTGCTACATTTTGTTGATGTAACACGTTTTCCAATTTTTTTCGCTACCTTCTAAAGAGGAGGTTAAAAATTCCATACACTTTTGCAAACAAATAGGTGCAAAATCTTACTACAGGTTTTTATTCAGAATTCAGAAGTAGTAAAAAAGAAAATTCACGACTTTTTTGGGACCATTTCAGGACTAGATCAGGACCATTTCGCGACTAATTTTTTTGCTTAGCTCGGTAATTTTTCGGTATAATTTCGGGACTTGTTCCAGAGTAGTTCAGGACTTTGTGGGGTCTACATCGGTACTAGTTCAAAACTTTTTTGGGACAGTGTCGGATCTAGTTTGGGATTATTTCGGGACACAAATGTTTACCAATCAAACCTGAAAAGCTGGTACTCATGCTTTTTTTAAGCTTTCTCAATGGAATGTGCAGTGCGTTCTGAGAGCGAGCGATCAAAAAAATTCGTAACATGATACTAAAAAATTATTCAGTAGTTAAAATTCAAATATTAAGCTCAATTAAAGTTATTTCACAGTGTAAAAAGGTCCCTTGATATACAGTATATTGAATGTATCAAGGTGTTTCTTGAAGGAACTTGAGAAACGCGGGAAAAATGGCTTATTTTGGACTTTTCGTTAATCCAAACGAAACTAGCCAAATTTACTTAGTTTTCATCAATTTTAAAGGAGTCTGAATGAAAATCTGGATATTCTTCATGGAACCATTTTCAAATTCTCGCCTTGTTTCTACACCGGATAATTCCGTAAGAGAGCTAAAGAAGTGCCTACCTAAAAAGCGTGCTCTTCTCTTGGTCAAAGCCTAGCAACTGCAGGGGAAATGCTCTGCGGGTTCTTCCTCTTCCCCATCTTTACAACACCTGCAATATTCATGTGACGATATTCCTAAATTTGAAGATTGAAGTGACCATCGTAATATCTTTTCTTGAGAGGCTGAGCAACTGATCCGCCCTTTTCTTATCTATTATCTACAGAATAGTAGCCTTGTTGTTCTACAGATGCTCTCCTCTAGCGATGACCAATTGGTCTCTTGAACCGCAGAAGGCGGTGCGGTGAAAATTGCTGTTGGCTGAAATCGAGGTGCAAGTCTCTTTGCAGTACCCCAGAAATGTTAAGTTTCTTGAGAATGAATTCCGAAAGTGATTACGGGCTTTTCGAATTTTTACTGATGTCTCCTGAGCTGAGCTAACACTGAGTCAGTATCTGGAGTCCATATCGAGAAAAATGGGGATAGGCTTAAATTTTGTCAGGGTATTCCAAGCCGAGGTATTTTTAATCCTCTAGATCATAGACTACGCGGTGAAAAGTAGATGAATTTATTTTTTAGCATTGGGTAATACCTGGTAACGAGACATCTGAGAATTTGGCTGAAAAGTGCTCAGACCAGGTATTCCTTTGTACGCAACCAGTTATAGAACTACCACCTGCCGCCGTCGAAGCCACTGCCAGAAACTCGGTCAGTTGTTCGCTTGACAATGACTGAGAGACTTCGAGTGGGCAGATGACCAGATGATGCTTTCATTGAATTGACGGCTGATATTTTGTTGGCTTTCTGACAGAGCACTTCACGTAACACAAACACCTCACTGAGATTGGCATTCATGGCAACGCCTTTATCCATTTCCTTTCCTGTCTTGAAGGGAATGAGATGACCCCAAACTCTGAATCTATACCGCCTCTGCTCTTTTTTGAGAAATTAAAATCTTGGTTCTTAACACGCTCATCATGAGGTCAGATAAAGGCAACATAAGAAAAGTACAATAGGGGGTATGTTTTCTGCACGTGTTGTTTGTATTTAATTTTGACTTTTTACTTTTTAATAAATCTGAGAAATAGAAGGTTTATTTATTCTCTGGACGTTTGAGAAGTCCATCGTATTTCACGAGGAACTGTCCGAACTGTCATTCGGAAATAAAAGTCAATGATTTTTGTGAATTGGAAGCAAAAACGCAAAACAAAAATTCCCGCATATGTTCTGCGCTCGCTTAAATATGCGGCGTGATACTTACGTACATCATTTGAAACTTGGAAGTACTAAACTGCATTAAAAACCTTATTTTGTATGTTATAACACAATCTAAATACTATGGACTCAACAGATAGTTGCCTTTTCGAGTTCTCTGGGTTATGTTGGGAAGGTTTTGCTCAAGGGGGTATCCCTATCCTGCTGCTCTTCTGGTTCCGGCATTCAGCTAGGTTGCCCTTAATCCACTCAACAGTTTCTTCTGTTCCTTATTTTACGGATCGTCAACAAACTTATTGAAGTGCCTCTCTTCTTTCGCTACACCTGGGCAGATATTTAGTTCCACTTCCCTCTGAGAGGGTGACTATCTTTGAGTACCAGTGAAGTTGTGGAAGACTGAGTATAACACCTGGCAACTTCTTTACCCGTAATGAGCTTATTTGTGCCAGCAACCTCCGACCGTGCTTGAACTATTTTTATGCAGTATGCCTTTTCGGTAGAGGGCTGAAAATCTGGCTTTACCTTACAGGCCTAGTTTGGGATTTAGTGGCCTATTTATTGGGTCCATCACAGGGTTCGCTTGCTTGATTTTCTGATGAAGCTGTTATCCGTGAAAGCCTCCTGGAAGCCTACCTAAGGCTTCTTTAGCTTTCATGACTTCACTATTCTATCGGCGACTGTAGTTCAGGGATCCAGGAGGCGTTGTTAGAATACATTGACTGTCTGGATTAGGCGAACACCATCAACGTTGTAACACTTAATTCGAAATCAGGCACATTTGCTTCCTCACAAAGGTTCTCATTTATTTATTGTTATTGCTTCCATTAGTTTTTTCATTCAATTTTCTGCGAATATATTTCCGATTGTATTCTCATTTGGCGCCTGTTGTTAGCACCATTAGTTGCTGCTTAATGCCATTCAAGTGTCTATTGATGGCCCCAAGCTTGCTTGCCTGGCTATTTGTATGTACATTAGACTGCATCACTCCCCATACAAAAAAAAAATCGGTACTATTTTTCCATTGGAATTAGAAAATCTATTATATTTTAAGACGTCCACAAAAAAAAATGGAAAAATACTAAGATTTAAGTGAGCGGGACCGATTTGAAAATACCTCCAAAAATAGGGTTTTTTATGAATAAAAATAGTTTCTTAAATTTTTTTTTGAAAAAATCCTGTCAAATGACAAAACGGTTTAAATTTAAAATATTTGCATAAAAATATTTAAAAAAAATGAAAAAAAAATTTTGAACGGAATCGTAATGATGAGATTTTTGATGCTGTTTTTTAACTTTTTTCAAAGATTGGTATAGGTAAAACTTGAATAACTGAACCTAATTTCTTCCGATTAAGACTTAAGAGGTGTCATTGGAAAGGTATTTTCTCACCTTTTTTTATTTCTTTGCTAATAAACTCATTCAAAGGATGAAAGAGAAAGGTAGAATGAAGGAACGTCATTCAAAATTGAATTAAGGTGTGTTGGTATTTAAAAAAAAAATATTGGGACACGAATGACTTTTTTTTGCACAGAAATAAAAACAGTGTGAAAATTCCTTTCAACTGACACCCCACAAGTCTAAATCAGAATAGTTTTGGCCCAGTTATTCAAGCTTTTCGTAAATCAATCTTTGAAAAAAGTAAAAAAAATAGCATCAAAAATCTCATTCTTACGATTCCGTTGAAAAGATTTTTAAATATTTTTATGCAGGTTTTTTAAGCTTAATCTAATTTGTCATCTGAGGGGACTTTTTTCAAAGAGTTCTTTAAGAAACTATTTTTATTCATAAAAACTTAATTTTTGGAGCTATTTTTAAATCGGTCTAGCTCGCTTAGATCTTAATATCTTTCCGAAATATTTTGGTGTACGCCTTAGAATATAATAAAGTTTGTTATCCCGGCGGAAAAACCGCAACTTCTTTGGTGATGCAGTCTAATGTACATATGTATATATGTGTATGTGTATTTGTATACCTTTCGTATGTACTTTGTTTTCTACTTAACTGCTGCTCCATTTGTGTCATTGGCTGTCAATTTGTGTTAGTTTTTCGGCTGAAATGGTGGAAAATACTTTTTTCGCAAACTCGACGCTCCAATTTTCTTTCGTATTTTCTTGTTTTCTGATTTGTTACTTTGGCCCATTGCCTTTTATAGCAACTAATTCTTCGTTTAACGGCCGCTGTGGTGTAGTGGTGAACAGTGCGCGCTTCCNTTTCCCTGTGAATTTTCACTACTGGAGCTGTTGACATTGGCAGCCAATAAACGAAATGGCTTTAACTGTTATTGCATTCGATGTGCATTCATTTACACATATGCTTGTGTACGTATGTATGAATGTATGTATGTATTTATTTACTTTATCTTAGTTTTTTTGGTGATGCTGTTCGTTTGTATTTTGTATATTTTCTTTTCAAAACTTTTAAGATATTTACGCTTTCACACCAGCGCTATTCGATGCTTTGTGAAGCATTGAAGATGTCAAAGCCGATTAAAAGATAAGAATCGAAAAGTGTTTGATGTCAAAACAGAAGAGAAAATTGAGATTAAAATATATTTAAAAAAGAAGATTACGTTTAAGCTAAAAAGCCAAAACTGAAGACTTTAGTAGAAGTAAGCTGAAGGTAAAATTTCGTAAAAAAAATGTTAACAGGATCCTCGGCAGTTTGGAGTATTGGTGATGAAACTAACTCCTACTCTGTTTTTTTTTAAATATTTTAGTGCTCACAGTAGAGAGTTTTTTATGAATTATTTTATTTATAGGGTTCTTTATTCTAGGTAAAAAATTGTATTGTCTTATTTATTTTACTCTACCTTTACATTCAAGAAGCAAAAAAAATGTAATTGGCGGATGGAATAGAGTCTAGACAATCAGCTCATATCTGCCGAAATTTGTGAGCGTTTTCACCGTTTCAACATTCTATAGAGAGCTGGAAAATATCTTTTCTATATTGAAATATACAGGGCGTAAGCCCCCTCTAAAATGGAGGCAAATGGTTTTTATTGGAAAAAATATGACCCACCAATCATTTATCCTTTGGTGTTACTACCGACTTCCAATTTCGACCGGGAATAGATTAAACTGACTGGTAGATAGTCCATTTTTTTATTAGACATAAATGTTTTTTTCTACAGATTCGCATTCTGAGGATAAAAGTATTGAACTTTTGTTTCTGTTTCAAACATGTTTCTCAGGAGCGCCTTAAGTGAAGTAAAAATATGTTAATAACAACAACTCTTGTAAAACTTCGAATTTTGCAAAATTGCTCAAATAGTATTTTTTGTTTATGGTTGTAAACCGCCCAATTGAGAAATTTTCACTCCAATGCAATGCGGAAGATGTATGAATCCGATAGATGACGCAGGAGTCGAGATATTTGTTAAATCCGTATTTATAGTCCGATTTGCTTCATTTTTAGAACGTATATTAATTACATGAAAGGGTATAACTGCCCAAAAAACTTTGCTGATGTTTTTATACCCGAGCGCACTTGTGCACAAGGGTATATTAATTTT
>NW_016175876.1:0-5116 GCF_001687245.7 Rhagoletis zephyria
CCTTTGTCCACCGGAGGATGCAGTATGAACTGCCGGCTAAAATAGCTCGGACATTGCTCCGCGCTTCGACTCTCTCCTCGTGCTTCGTCGGATTGGACAGTGACCTCACGGTTGACCAAAGCTTACTTACACCAGAGGTGAAGTTACAGGTCTTCATATGCTCTTCCCGCTTCTTCCTCTTATGTACGTTTAGATATTTCCGTCCCCCTCCTTGCCAGCTCGTCGGATAAGCAGTTGCCAGGAATGCCTCTATGTTCAGGGACCCATACAACAGTCAAGGAGCATTTTTATGCCAGCAGATTGAGAGTCTTCCTGCATTCTATGGCTATTTTGGAAATTGTTCCGTTAGATTCGAGAGATTTTATAGCAGCCTGGCTTTCAGAATAGATAGCGATAGGCCGACCTATAGGGACGGAGATTATGAGCCACCGAGCCGTCTCCATTATGACGTTTAGCTTAAACGACGCTACAATGGTCCGGTAAGCGAAAACTGAGGCTTAGAGCGATTTCGCTGAGTACTCCACGGTTGGATCGAATTTAACCTCACCGCACTGCAGCCAGCCCGATATTGGCGTAGAGACCCACAGTTAAAAGATTTAATATTATTTCCAAAGATTTGGTGGGTGTAGTAGGCAGTGATCCCGTGATGAGCATGGAAGCCATCCTCTTCACACGTTCCATCTTAGCTCTGGATAAGGTGTTGTTTAGTATAGGCCACCACACGGTGATCCCGTAGAAAAGGTTAGGTCTTGTCACAGCTGTTAACATCCAGTGTACTATAAATGGTTTTATTCCCCATTTTTTGCTTATAGCCGCCTTACTGGCATATAGGGCGGTATTGGTCACATATTTTGTAACGGAACCATCCCGCAGTTCTGATAGAACAGTTGTCTTCTCGAGAATAAGCCCAACAAAATCCATAAGACCCCGCGGCATCCCGCCATAAGAAGGGAGCTAACAACAGACTTTTCAATCGTCGAAACGATTTCGTGGAGTGAAGTCCCCACAGATTCGGGGTGAGGTTGTTAGGTGCAGTATTCCGTTGAATATACTCGTCGACGAGCCTATCTCGAATTTTAAGAAAGAATCATGTGAGGCTTATAGGCCTGAAATCCTTCGGACTCACATAAGCGTCCCAATGTCCTTTTGGTAAGAATACAACCTTCGCCTTTGTCCACTCGTATGGTATGTGAGTTAAGGTTGAGGCAGGCTCTTAAAATCTGAGAAAGGGGGAGCAGAATGTCCTTAGCTTCCTGTAGGTCAGCGGGGATATTCCGTCAAGTGCCGGAGATTTGTAGGGCTGAAAGACATTAGAGACCATTCCACTCTTTCGTCACTTACAATGTCCCCAACGGTATCCCCCAGAGGACACGTGGGTCCTAGGACCAGGTGAACTGCCGGAGGTGTCGTCCGAGCAGCCCGGGAAGTGAGTTCTCATAAGGACCTCCAGCATTTCGTTACATGATGACGTCCAGTCCCCGTTCGGTCTGTTGATAGAGTTCATACATGAAGAGGATTTAGAAAGAATTTTCCTCAGCCTATTGGCTTCATAGTTATCTTCTATGCTATTGCAGAAGTTTTGCCAAGATTTGCATTTCGCCCTTTTTATGGCCTTCCTGAAGACTTTGAGTACGTCTTTGTAGGGTTACAAAAGACCTGTTCGCTTTACTTGATTGAAGAGCCTCCTGCAGTTTCAGTCAGTCAGTGCTGAGATTTCAGTATTCTACCAATAGGGGTTCTTTTTGCCCTTCGGGAGGGTGATTGGGCAGACGGCTTTGAAAAAAGCATTACGGGCGTTTGTCACAAAGTTTACTGCTTCATAAATTTTTAACGATTAGTCCAGCTCACTGAGAGAAACATCTTTCGTATTCGGCAGACTTGTTAATTAGGTTTTAACGATAAGCAAGAGTTATCCCGAGATGCGTATCAGGATTAAAATTGAGCTTAAAACTAATATTGAGGTGGTCAGAAAATGAGTGTTCTTTGGAGACCAGCCAGTCCTTTACCCGATCGGATAAACCGCTCAACACGAGGGTGATGTCCAGCAATTCCCTTCTAACAGAGGTCACAAAGGTGGGATTGTTCCCACGGTTACACACAGTATGATTATATAAAAGAATAAAATCAAATAAACACTCACCTCGGGAGTTGGTGTCGCTTAAGCCCCAGATCGTGTCATGCGATTTAGAGTCCGCCCCTATTATGACCGGGACTTTTCTGCTATTTTCTTCCAGTCTACAGGGTTGGATGCTAATGCAGACAGTCTCTGCGTTGCTGTATTGGGAGAGTAATAAATGAGAATATGCTTTTTTAATTAGAATGCAAGCTCTGATCCTACTGGAGCTGTTACCACGTGGTAGGCATCAGAGTTTAGTCCGCAAACCTTGTTTCTAACGATCCAGGTGCTTGTACTAGAATCAATTCCTCAGCTTTATCGCTGAGCCGAGGCTTCCTTGGACTGATTCAAATTAATTTGTAGGATCAGCACCATCCTCAGAGTCGGTGATGTCCATCACCTCTAGCTCCTCCCGCTCGGTGGCGGCAATGACAGTGGCATCGTTATCCTCCTCCTCCGGTTCGGAGACCAGAAGCTGGTCCTCGTCCGGCATTGCCCACCTCCTGTATACCGGCCTTACGTAGGCAAACACTGAGCCCATGTTGCTCTCATTTTCTGACGCGGTATCTGGTACACCTGTTTGTAGGTCTCCAGACCCACTCGTGGTGTTTGCTGCTGACCCCGTGCTGACTGCCACCGATGCCGACTCGGAGGCACAAGGTCCGCTCGAGGCGTTGCCTTTTTTGTTGGCCTCTTCGTCGGTAGAGTTGTCCGAAGGTGCGGGTCCGCTCGAGGTGTTGCCCGTCTCCTCCCCTTGTAGGTCAGATTTCCGGTGGATTTTTACCGTGACGGCTATGCACAAATAAAATAAATTGGTAAAGAGGCAAAATTTATTAAAATGCTCGTTGTTCATCCCTTAACCACATTGACATATCTACATATTATTGGACAAAGGTTACACCAGACGAAAGCTACTGATCTCCAAAAGCCGGTAAGTTCACGGCTGCTTCAAAGAAGTGCCACCTAATTTACAAAATTTTTGATAGGATTTGACCACATTTGGTGGGAAGAAAAAATCGTATATTGCAACACTGATAAATGGAAAAGGTTTTTTGCGTAAAGCATGAAACAATATATTATAAATACCTGTTTGAGACCATCCATATCTAATAAGAAAAGTTCAGTATCAAACGATATTTCTGTGGCCATAAGCAATAATCGCCTAAGTCGCAAAACCTGAGTTCGAGAAAAAACGCTTTAAAGATTTGGATTGCAATGTTAACCTTGGGGGAAACCAAAATATTTTCGTCTATAACTTTTTAAATAGCCCAGCTAACGAGATGGGAGTTTCACATACATAGGGAATAGTAGTTGCAGAAAACGATATCATATATAACTCAATCCTTTCTTAAGTCGACTTAGGCGGTTATTGCTTATGACCACAGATTTTATATACTATGTATATGGCAATAGCGTAAAATAGACAATAGATGTATTTTTACACGCACATATATAGTAGTATATCTACGATTAACGTGTAAAAAAAAAACAAGTAACTAGACAATTTCCATTTAAAAACAATTATTCATAAGCGCACAAAAAAGTTTGTCGCTTACAGCTTTATACAAATTTTAAGCGCAGATACGTATGCGTGTAAAAAGCACCATAATTTTTTATTTATTGATTCCTCTGGCACACTATTATTTTCAGGTATATTGTGTATATAATTCATATTTCCTTTAAAATGGCAAGCTAGTCACAAACATTTGGTCGATCGTTGTAGGTATTGGAACTAAATCTTCGATTTTAAGATAAAAAATTCTTTGCAATCCTTGTATGCTAAGTGATCTTAATTCAGGTAATAATCCGAGCAGGCGGCTAAAATGATACGGTCCTTTTTGATATTTTGGATTAGTAATCACATAATCTCGGAGACTTTCTATGATTTTCAACTGTATATCTTCAACTTTTATAGGCTCTTGAAGTCCATGACGTTCTGTAAAGAAATAAAAAAAGGCGTGAGTACTAGGTACCCAGGAAATTTGATGTGTAAGCATATGCGTACGGCAAAGCATAAAAGTACGTTTACGTATAAATATAATCTCAATCACAACTCGAGGAAAAGTTACTGTCGAGAACATGACCTCGAAATTAATAGAACTATAAGTATTATCAAATCGATATGTCTTGCGATGAATCCCAATACTGCCAAATGAATTGTATGTATGAATAACCTTTGTATGAATTACTTATTTTTGCAACTCTGTTCAAATCTCGTAAACCTAAGCGGTCTACTATTTCGATTTTAGAACATTGTAAGCGATGGCACGGGGCGACCCGATCTCGCCAGCCTAAAGGTAGTCGTTTTCTGACCGCAACCGCCGTAACACTGACTACTTCCGATTTGTATCTTTCCAAGCCCTTCCGGCAATCAATATCCTAAAGCCTATGAAGTGAATAAGCTTTGTTAAGTCTTAAACATTAACTGTCTCGTCCTTTTTATTTTCGGATGCGGATTCGCGTACGTACGTAGGTATACCAGTGCGCTACGCGCTCTAACAATCTTCTATATATGTATGCATATAAAATAATAGCCGTTATCATTGTTCGGAGTTAACTCAAAAACTACCGCATAGATTTAAGTCAAATATTCAGAGGTTATACCTTGCATATATGGTCCTATTATAGGCTGCAAGAAAACTCGCTAGGTGGCGCTGGGGCCGAGTTATTTATGAAAGTCGTATTTATAAACCGATTTCGTTCAAATTCAAAACCTGTGCTACCTCCGTGATGAGAAATACGTATGCGAAAAATAGACCCGCTAGGTGGCGCTGGAGTCGAGTTATTTATAAAAAACTTCATTTATGAACTGAGTTCTTTTAAATTCAAAATGTGAGCTACCAGCACGATGGAAAATACGTTTACCAAAAACAGGCCCGCTAGATGGCGCGGGAGTCGAGTTATTTATACAAGTCGTATTTATGAACCGATTTCGTTGAAATTCAAAGTATAAGCTACATGGGCGTCGCTATGTAGGGGCAGGGGGGCTCCAGCCCCCCC
>NW_016175876.1:5141-6300 GCF_001687245.7 Rhagoletis zephyria
ATCTTCGGTTATTACCGCAGCGACCACAAAAATGCAGTTGCCAATGTAGCAACTCAGTTGCCAGCTTCCAGTTGCCATCTGTAAAACCATTTCAGTCAGTGGCCACCCAACTTAAGTTCGGTTGCCATATGCCTAAGTCGGCTCAGCTCGATGTTCTGGTCAATACATAAGTACACATTTTCAGTTCTATCTCTTCTTATTCTGGTACTTACAAATATCGGACAAAAGTTATAATACAATTTCATGCTCATGAAAGGTATAGTTTTCAGATTTCAAATCAGTGAAGTAGGTGACAAAATATAAATTTAAACATTTTCTTAACTTCTTCCCAGCGTATCTATTAAAATGTAATTTTCAAAAATTTCATGCATTGCTATGCCATGTCANTTCCCAGCGTATCTATTAAAATATCATTTTCAAAAATTTCATGCATTGCTATGCCATGTCATTCCATCTCAAACATACTGTTATAGCATACCATTGCTTCTTAGCTCAGCTGTTGTTTGCTGTTGCGTTTCTGCAGCATATTTTTATTACTGTTTAATCCCGCCTTGTATGAAAATGTATATAGCAGGGGTGGGCAAGGCCGAGGTCGAAAAGAGCCACATCTAAGTTCTAAATGCTACAAAGAGCCACAAAAAAAAGATAAACAAAAATTTTATTTTTTAATAAAATTACTATTAGAAATGAAAAACATTAATTTTATTATTATTCTATTGTACGTAAGATAGATATAAAAGAAAATTCAAAAGATCCCTTTGGCGAGATTTTCAAAATCTGGTTTTCCGCCAGTTAAAGCCGANACTTATTTTTGCAACTCTGTTCAAATCTCGTAAGCTTAAGCGGTCTACTATTTCGATTTTTTCCGCCAGTTAAAGCCGTTCGTAATAATTCTGTTAAATGTTGGATAGTCAATAGGTACGTTCGTTTCAAATCTCCAGTAAAAAATGTCCAACAGCGAAATTCCGGCAAAATGTCATCTGTTATCTCACAAGAGAAAAATATCCAAAATAGTACGCGAACAGAAAATTTGCAGAAACTTTCCAAAATATTTAAAATGTAAGAAAATAAATCTCGAAGTCTTATCCTGATACACTTCACTGACTAAACGAATAATTACTTACTTCTTACAAGTTTAATTAGTCGCATTTTACTTTTT
>NW_016175876.1:6972-9668 GCF_001687245.7 Rhagoletis zephyria
GCGCACTCATATATATGTAAGTGTATATATATAAAACAGCGGAGGTACGTACATACTAGTCAACGCGCATACAAATAAGCTCTACCCTTTTTTCCGCTCTCGCACTGCACATAAAAGGCACTGTTACTGGACTTAGACGCGCTAGGACAGTACAGTGTAGCAAAAAGCAATTGAATCACAGTGGGACAAATACGGTAGCCACACAAAATAAATAAAATAATCAAGGAATTATTTTAATCAACTTTAAATATAGTTTAGCTCGATTCTAACCCCATATTATAACGAGTTATATCTTATATAATTGACCCAACCCAAGGAATCCATATCACACAATGGAAAAGAAATCAATAACTGATACTGATTCAGATGCAAGTCTCCAACCTTTCATATTTGAAAGCAATAGATTAGAGTCATTTTACTCTACATGGTCAGCAACTCTTATAGCTGACCAGACAGAATCCCTATTGAGGGTAAAAATCCAGCAACTGGACAGATTATAGGAATCACTCGTTGCGTCCTTCAGAGCAGTATCGCTGTCCGGAGATCACGATGAGTCAATCGAACAAAAATATAAAAAGTGCTCAGAAAGCTATGAAAGTTGTATGTCTCAAATACTAGATGCTCTGCAGCTTTTAGCACCACCTCCACAGCCCAGAAACCCCCCAAATAATTCAAACACCCCTGAAGTTTTTCTCAAAGTTTCACCATGTTACACCGAAATCTTCCATGGTGGGTACGAAGACTGGCCGGCCTTTAGGGACATGTTCACGGCTGTCTATGGAAATCACTCCAAGCTAACACCAGCTCAGAAACTCTACCATTTGCACCAAAAAACGAGAGCCCAGGCAGGGCAATTGGTTAAGCAATACCCGCTGACTGACGAAAGCTTTCAATTAGCCTGGGAGGCACTGAAAGCGGGGTTTAAAAACCGCAGAATATTGGTCGATAACCAATTCAATCTCCAATTGATTTACTCAGAGAATGGTGAGTAGATTCAGAAACTCCAAACTACGTTAAACTACTGTTTGTCCACTTTGGCAGCACAAGGAATCCCAACCTCTGACTGGGACCCCATCCTTGTCTATATTTGCTCTTCAAAACTGCCCTGTGAAACCCTTTCTTTGTGAGAACAGTCGCTGAGTTCTCGAAAAGAACTACCGCTGTGAGCAGATATAAATGAGTTTTTAACAACTCGGTATGAAGTTGTGGAAAGACTCAGCACTTATCGCCCAGGTAAAACAAGAACGCCTCTACCAAACGCCCCCCCCCCCCAGAGCAATTTATCAAACCCTTTTAATAAACCGAAGACCCATAACTTCCACACGGAACTAAGTCAGCAGGTATCATGTAAATTAGGCAACCAAAACCATCCAACGAAAACCTGCGTGAAGTTTAAAGCCCTGTCCGTATCTGAGCGACTAAAGTTCGTAAGAGAAAATAAATATTGTGAGAATTTCCTTTCATATTACCACTTCAAGAGTGATTCTCAGAGCAAGTTCTTATGCGTATACTGTCAAAAGAGACATCACTCCCTCCTCCATTTCCAACCACAATCCCAGTCATCTAGGACCAACGCAAGACCTCAAAGGACCCTTACCCAAATGTCGACTCAAAATCGGATAGACCATGAACAGCCTTCGACATCCGAGCAGGCTGCTAAAAATGCACCTACAAAAAGCCCACCTGACAGTAATGCCCAAATGGTTTCTTCCCATTTTTCAAATAGCAGCGCAACAACCCTACTCCCCACAGCAATAGTCCCAATATACTTCGCAGGAGAATATCATAAAATTCGTGCTCTAGTCGATCAAGGGACACAGAAGACCTTTGTGGCGTCACGAATTCAAAAACTCCGTGGAGTACCCACTAGAGAAACTCACTACCAAATCTCTGGAATGGGAGGAATGGTAGTACAGAATTCGAACAAAATTTGCACAATAACGCTATGTTCATCTGATTTGGGTCAGAAAATCACCAAAAAACCCCATCATCCTCCTTCAGCTCACCCACTTTCTGCCCACATTCAAAGTGTCAAATGTCAATATAGACGAATTACGCTCCCTCCAGCTTGCTGACCCTAACTTTTTTACCCCAGCGAATATCGATATGGTGATAGGCAGCGATATAACTCCCCAAATACTCCTGGATGGGCTACAACACAACATTGACGGCACCTTAGTAGCCCAAAACACAATATTCGGTTGGATACTCAGTGGCCCAGTAAGAGAACATATCTCGACGTTCTCCACCCACGTCACAGAAGCAATAGAAACCGAACTCAGCACGGTGCTCAAAAGCCTTTGGGAGCAGGAGGAGATAGAAACCGCTCAACCTAAGNAGAACGCCTCTACCACTCAGCACGGTGCTCAAAAGGCTCAAAAGGACTCTACAGGACCACGACCGCCAGACGAGAGGATGGACGCTACGTGGTGAGGCTCGCCTTCAACCCCGAATGCCCGGACGCCCTTGCCTTAGGCCACTCCCGCCCAGCAGCTCAGCAGCAATACATAAGCATCGTAAGGACTCTGGAGAAAAAGTCGGAACTGCGCCACAAGTACTCAGAAGTACTGAACGAGTACTTGCAAATGGATCACATGGAGCAGGCCTCACCCCTTGAAGTAATAAAAGAGGGAAAATATTATTCGTTTTACTTACCCCATTAGCTGTCTTAAAGCCCGACAGTAAGACGACAAAAG
>NW_016175877.1:0-9666 GCF_001687245.7 Rhagoletis zephyria
AAATTTCAATATTTTTCAAATATTATATAATATACGAGTAATTTCAAAATGCGTCTTTAGATAAAGTTTCTTTAGTACAAGTTGAAAATCTCGACGTGAGGCCTTGGATACAATAAGTAATTCCTGGAAAATTGCCTCGGACTTAACTTGGCCCATATATTCCTGCTTCAAAGCCACACCTCTTTCTGTAACATCGTTAGTTACATTCAAACTTGAAAAAAAACATGCGAGCTTCTTTAAAGTCTTTTCGCAAATTCCAGGTTCCAGGATCAGAGTGTATGAAACTGAATTCCAATCCAAATCTTTAATAGTATTCGGAGTAACGAAATCGCTCAAATCTTTTTTTAACCAGTTATTGAGGTCTTGCGATGTTACTTTTAGGCGTTGTAACCCGGAACCCTTCATTGCTCTTGAAGAGGCTGATTCACTCCGGGAGGTCTTTGTCAAAATCTTTTTCACCATTTTACTTTTAACTGAAAGGTGCACACCATCACCTAAGAGTGCTAATCCGGTTAGCTTCTGACTTGTACCATAAATGTCCACTGAATTTCTTTATGGCCGTATTGGAAATTAAGTTATCAGTCTTCTCATAGAGTTTCAAATCTAATAAAAATTGAAAGCCGTTTCGAGGCGCATTTATTACGTCACTTACAGTAAACCAGTACTTTACGTAGAATACAGCAATAAGTACACTCACTGCTGTCAATCCTTTTTCTTCCTTGGTTATTACCTTTATTTGATTCTTAAATATGATAATTTTGAGCGCGTAAATTGTTTTTACAGGAAAGCAACTTCTCTTGAAATTTTAGTAGAATAACGTCGTTTGGCTGTTNCATGATAATTTTGAGCGCGTAAATTGTTTTTGACAGGAAAGCAACTTCTCTTGAAATTTTAGTAGAATAACGTCGTTTGGCTGTTTTTGGAGCGATCCCCATTCGGCATACAAACGTTTCAGCTGACTTACAATACAACTTTTCACTCGAGTAGGAATACGCACTTTTTCCCATACTTGCATTATATCCTTCCCTGTGAAAGAGTATGCTGCAGTTTGAGATCCCTTGCCAGGTTTTGCACGTAACTTATTGATTAACAGCTTCAAAACTTGAAGGTTTGAAGGTAACCTCGCCCCACTTAGTTTATCTTCTGTGTGATGAATTAAATAAATACTCTGCCTCAATTTCTTTTTACCGCACTATTGACAAATGAAAAAAATACTTTCTTACTAGTGACGTTGAACAGATCGCGATAATTCTTTCACTAAACTAATGGCACTATTTTATTAGTAAGACGCTACATTTATATTTGTTCAAATCAGTGAAGGTGTTTTGTATAGAGGCAAGTGTGTTATGTTAACGGTTGCCATAAGATAGAAAGAGACAAACTTATGTGCTGCTGCCAATGTTGACGTTTAACGCTGGGATATATTTATACACAATGAGTGGAACTTCCAACATGCACAACAGTTGCCACGAAGTTGGACTATAAAGAAAGTAGTAATTAGTTTTTGCAAACCAAAATTTGAATAAAAAGGAATGATTTAAAAGGCCTTGTGGCGGGTCAAAACTTAAAGTACAGGTTCAATTCTTCGCACGGATAATCTTAAACTGAAGAGGAACAAAATTAAAAAACTTCTCGATATAAATTGGAAAGTTGATTTTTAAGGGACACCCTAACCCACATTGTTGAATTTTTTATTTTATTAATAAATAATTGATTTAAGCTTTTGGAAAAGGTGGCAACTCTCTTCATAAAAATCCCTTATGTTAATCCCGGCTCACTCAGTCACTCACAAACTCTTTAATTTGTTATATTAAATAGGAGGATCTTCAAGCACAAATTAAGTTCAAATAAATTTTATAGATTGGCATCGAACAGTATCTACCAAAACCGAAATTAGACGGGGAATGCAAACAATGAGCTTGACCGCGATTCTGAACAAATGCTTCAACCAATAGGGTCCAATACCTCGACAAGCTTAGATCGACGACAAGTCGACGAAAATAAGATGGAAATAAGAAGTTCTATGTAAAAACTTGAAGACAAAAAATAAGGCGGCAAGGCTCTGAAAGAAGCTAGTCACATCGGATTCGGCTCTTACGGCTGGATAACTCATTGAACAATCCCAATTGGACTGAATCACTGAGACTCATTTTAAAGAAGTCTGCTACTGAGACAGCATAGCTAAGAGTTGGTTGGCGCTGCAGGGCTGTAAGAGTGCTATAGAGTTACTTAGATAGTGCTTATACATGGAATCCTTTTTTGTTATGGGTCGTTTCATTTACATACATTTTTATAACTACGCTATCGTTGCTGTCAGCTTCGGGCGTGTTGCCCGTGTACGAGCTATTCGGTTCACCTCTCTTTTCCTCGTCACTCTCTCTCCTACAAGCTTAGAATTTCCGCAATAATAGTTACCTCTTATAAACAGGGTCTTAGCGCTGTAGATCTGATCTGGATCTCTTAAGAGGTGATGACTGATATGCAAAGATTGACAACCAGATTCTTGATCCGATATTTGCATTTCTTTATTTCCAGTGCTGACTGTGGGGCAAATATTTATAACTGAGCTAAAGAATCAATTTGGCACAGTGCTGAAAGTCAGCGCGCTAACTCCGTTCAGCGCTATGATCCCAGATCTAGTGACTCAGGGTGGTATGTGAAGACATATTACTCTTAGGTGTAAGGTATTTTGTAGTCGTTTGAGATTCTGAGGGAGATCTACATTCCAGATGCCACCAACCAAATTTCAAGTATTCAAATGGCAATCATACATTGAAGATCGGGTGAAGGTAGCATTTGCTACCAGGGAAGAATAGACCGGAGGTGGTGTTACAGTATTCTTTCAAGATCCTTAATATGTGATTGTATAGGTAGCTATATACTCATAACATAATTAGCGAATCCAAATCACTCACAGACAAATGACATCAGGCCGATGGGTTGAATAGAGCTATGTACATATATTATTCGCAATACGCATATCGAACGGATAGATCTGTGCCGCGAAGTAGTTGTTGCTATCGAGAAGTTAGAGACTAAAAGAACATATGTCAGGTCGCTTTTCAAACTTATAAAGACCTTCAATACTATTTCAGTTAAGCAGGTTATTCCTACAAAAATGGGATTTAGTTTTATATAGTAGCATGCTTTACTCCCGGCTTGACAGCAAAGTCACCAAAGCAGCTACAGTAAAACATAAGTATGTTAGAAAAATAACCACCAGCGCCACTTCCCATGGACTCGTACACTATCTCCTCGCGTCTATATGGAAAATGAAAATCTGATGTTACTTAAAGCAAAGCAAATAAATTTTGGTGGAAGCAAAATTCTTAGCAATATTTCTAAGTGAACCAACCACAACGGCTTGCTGGTTAGCCACTCCAAAACCGAGCTAGTATTGCTCGCAAGAAAAACTTAAACTACGCCGTGATTAGAAGGAACTGTGTACTTTGAGTTTCTCGTTCGAAGCTAATCCCCGGATATCGTTGGTTGAAAAAGAATTTGCCTCCGCCTGGTGCCCACTCATAGAAGACACTCACAATGAACAACTGTGTCGCTGAGTGGGAAGTATGTATAAACTGAACTTATCCAAGAAAAAATGCATACAACTAAATTTAGAGGTATTTAAAATATATTAAAAAAACATTTCCAGCAATACTATGAATGGTGCGTGATCCCATTTTTATTTAGTAATGGAGTTTGAGAAGGCCAAAGGTTCTGTCCAAAAACATTTAAGAAATTCTACCAAGTCCCAAAAAATATAAACTTTTACTACCTTACTACCACACGAAAATAATAAAGATACTCATATCAGTAACCCAATTAGTGACTTTTTCTTAAAGGTCCTTTTTCAGCCTGCCAACCTGACACGCATTAAACAATAACCCTTTTAAAACCTAGACATTAGGGAGAAAACTTTGCATTAAGCCAACAATTAAAACACCATCCACTTCATTCATGTCCTTCGTCATTTGCTTTTGAACTTCTCACTACGAGCAGCTGCATTCTGTCGTGGTGGCAGTCAAGTGGAAACTACAAGCAGCTGCACCAGAACTGTAAGGTCAAAAGTAAAAGTATTTAGTAGGCAGAAAGTTTCTGAGAAGAAAACTCTCTTCCATTTATGTTGTGCTCATGAAGACATTTCAAAAATTTTACTAACTTTGCAACCGAAAAAATCTATTTTTTTTTTTAACTAACTACTGCTGCTGGTGCTCCACCAAAAGAATACTAAATACGTACGAAGTAAAGTCGACACACATAACACCTCGACAAATTGTTTTTGCAGGCTTTGTTGCAAGTGAGTGGATGTAAGCTGCATACATTGTTGCCAAAAAAAAAAAAGTTCCAAGGACTTTTTAACATTTATAAAGCAATTAAAATTTAAATGAGCGATGTTGTTCACTTTTTTGGTTGCTTCTTGTTAAAATGCGAAACTATGTATGCACATTTGTAGAAACGTATGCATCCCAGCAATAACTCTTCCTTTCTGGTAAGTACTAATTTTTGTGGCAATGGAGTAACGCATTACAAGACGCCTAAAGACAATCTTCGCTTACCCATTGCATTACATGTAAGAAATTTTATTCGATTATCTCCAAAGACATGCATATGTAAAAGTAATGCATTCTGTAAACGAGAAGGTAAGCGGTAAATCTCCAAAAGTGCTTCACCAATCGAGCTGCACCGCTTACCTTTTCGTTTGCAGAATGCATACCTTTAATATATGCAAATCATTGGAGGTAATCGAATAAATGTAAAATTTCTTACCATTGCGTTACATATATATCAACGAGTAAGCGAAGATTGTCTTGAGGCGACTTGTAATGTGTTTCTCCATCGATACAAAACTAAATGCATACCATAACGCCATATGGCTTTATTTCACTTCAAATGGAGAAATAAGACCATATGGCTATATTTCCATGGGGAAAGTGAAATAAAGCCATAAGCAAAAACGTTACATATGATCTCATTTGAATACAAAAAGTAATTGTTGTCTCTTTGGAGGCGGTCCGCATTGGCTCGCCACCCCGCGCCGTGCTCGCGCTTAATTTTTTAGAGACTTTTACGTTGCAGCTTTTACCTGAGTAGACTTCTAATAATAATTTCCGAACAATAATTTTATAGAATATATCAATTCTCTAACGAACTTCCAAATTTGCGGGGTTTGTTGAAGTAAGGGTCAAAACGACCTTTCGNACGTTGTAAGGAGGCACACTTAGGCAGCCTTGAGCCCACTGTGATGCACCAGGCATGCCCAGCCCAGGGCACTTGCTTACGATGTTCTGTCAGCGTTGGGCATGACTGCTCTACATTCTCAATTTCCTCCACATTGCGACAAATACGACAGAAGTTGTTCGATATTAGATCTATTATGTTGGCATGCCTCCAAAGTAAGCAGAGGCCCGTGGGAACACCTATTAGATGTCGCTGCAGGGGGCATACCAGTCCTAACCCACAAGTGTGCTCTGTAAACTAAATTCTATTAGTCTGTTCAATAAAGTTATTTTCCAACCAGAATTTGCATAGGAGCTACACACTTAAGTAAATATCGAAAATTTTTTCTGGGGTCATTATTGTGAAAAATACGCTTTTGAGAAGACTTTCGCAAAATTCCATATTTTTAAGACTTCAACTCTCTTAGTCAGATTCGCCATCGTTTTTTATGAAGTTGTCAATTTCGTGCAACATTCTTGTTTCTCTTCTCTTCTGTGCCAACTGCCAGAATTAGGAATGCCAATCCCGATTGCTATTCATACCTCGTCATAGTCAGGTGGTAGAGCATTGCTTTCATCAATTGGGTGCTTACCCCAGGATCTAGGGATTCATGCATGTAGCTTTCACCACAACGATTCTTTACATCCGGCTTTGGGTGTTTACACCAAGTATTCTCTGGATAGCAACCGCACCCAGCAAGCAAATGTGAGAATCCTAACCGAACGAAAAGGATAAAAAGACATACTCATACTATTTCTAACTAGTTGTTTATTTAGATATCTGATTGTATTAAGTAATTACTTACTGTTTTATGAATTTGTTAAGACTTAAGACTTATAAATATTTCTTTCTTTTATTTCCAGGTAAGTGGCGACTTCTGCATTAATTTCGCATCCATTGAAGATTCACAAAGGCACTATTAAAGTAATTGCTTCTAAAATTTTTAGTAAGCAGCTGACAACTAAATAAAATGGATGATCTGAATGAGGTATTTTTCGTTTTCAAAATAAAAACAGCACGCGAGCTTCACTGCGTTTGTTATTTTTTTCCATCGTTAACTAATTGATATATGGCAAACAATGCAGGGTACAAATGAATCCGGATATGCATTCTCGTAGGTGTCGACCTTGGACGCTTATAGCTCCTCCAATACTTGTCCCAAGAAGACGGAATATATGTATAAAATTAGTTTTGTTTCCTAGATCCGAAATTTTAATGTGACAGGTTGTTTAGTCGCTGGTGGTTTAAACGTATCCGGTTATGCATCCTAGGGTTAATCAGTTCACATAAAATTGCGATTCTGCTTTCAACTGAAAATAAATTTATTTGCCAAAAAGTTTGTACTACGAAAGGTTGTTCACAAAACTTTGCGACTGTAAAACAATTCAGCTGGGCATTTTACTCAAAAATGTAATCAAAATAAGTGCTTGCTAGATGTTTATGGATAAGCTTCAAATGGCCAAAAATCGCTTAAATTTATAAAAAGAAATTACATAGTGGAAAACTAAATTTTCATTAAATTTGATTTTTTCATTTTCAATTCACCAAATCATAGAACGAGACTTCGCCCTCTGGAAATATTTTATAAATACAGTTTTTTTTTAACCCCATAGGAAAAATAATTGACAGAGCGCTTCATTTTTTATAGTCTTAGGGCCAAATTCACAGTGCGCTGAGAACTTTTTGAGGCTATCAATTCATTTTCACTAAGGGCAAGATTTTTGTAATGAAAATCTGTAGTTAACTGCCTATTCTGAATTAACTATGCACTGTGAATTTGGCCCTTACTGAAATTGAAGTGATAACCTCACAAAGTTGTCAGAGAAAAGGCCTACTGGGAAGCTAGATTTACATGCATAAATATTTGAATTTTCGTTGCTAAGCTACTGAAGCATAGGTGATCACATATATTTTTTTTATATACATATATATGTATATAGCAATAACCATTAACACTTGGACACACTGGACTTCTTGTTAGCCAGTGACCGAAAGTTAACAAAATGTGGGCGGAGTGAGGGGCGTTGAGAAACTAACATGAATTATAAACGCATATGAAACACATACGAACAATGTTTATACGCATACATATTTGTACATGTGTGTGCATATGTGGGTAGGTGATAACTTGTATCATCAAAATTACCTGAATTGCTGACCAACTCTACCGACTGCCTTCATTGCTCCCAAAGGCAATGTTTGCTTATAATCTGATGTATGAGTATGTGTTTTAGCATATTCTTGCTTAGTTCATTCATTTAAAATTTAACTTTTCAACACTTTTGTGATAAGCACTTACATATGTTGAAAATGTAGCATAAAATTATGCCGTACAATCAATGCCTACTTACAACAACGGTAAGCACTTGAAGCACTTCATACATCTACGAGTATTTTAAAATTCTGAAATGGTCAGTGTACTACTTACTGCCCAAAATTGTTTGCAACCCCAACTACGGCCAGTAAACGACTTACGCCACAAATATAAAATGTGTCTCTTCTTTTGACTCCTCTATACTTTTGCTCAGCTCTCCGTCCCAATCCATTGCGACACATTTCTGTTTCCGTTTACTTAGGGTAACTTTATGAAATATTCAACAACGCATAGAGTTAAATCAACGCTGACATTTATGATGATTGCCATGTTTGGTAGCTTAACGCAACAGCAGTTTCAGTTAGTTATATGTATAGCTTAGTTAAAAGTCATGCCTATTCACAGACGTTTATACTTACTCAAAGTTGGGTATGCTCGTACATCACACTTTTGATTGCCGTGAAATTCCCTGTTGCCACATTGTAACACTTTCAATCTTTGAATATGTATGTACCTGCATATGTGTGCAAACATGCATTCATTTCTAAAATTTGAAATACGTATAGTTTGTATTCCACTGTTGGCGTCCGAATAATGGTGTTTTAAACTTTCTATGGGACTATAGAAGGTTAAAGGTAAATTATCATCTTATGCAACATAAAGTAAAGTGCTCGACTGCTGAGGAAATGAGGTCATCTAAAGCGGCCGCAGAAAGATAGAAAGCAATTTCCATTAAGTGTTGTATAATAAAATGAACATTAGAAACATTTCGTAGTGCAAGAACGCTTCTTCTTTAGATACATATAATACTTTTCATTACTCTACGACACTCACTTATACACAAGATATAACAATTAATTTTATTGTCCATTCTTTATCAATAAACGTATTTATCAAAGTTTCAGCCTTCGTATAACATTAAAAAGTCAACAAACTTTCGTAAAAACTTCGAACTTTTTAATAAAGTGGAAGCTTGGAGTAGCTGGGTGGGACTTCCGTTGACATTGGGTCCAATCCAGTATTACCACCGAAAATGATGTCAGCCTTGAGATCAGCCGCGGTAAAATGCTCCCAAAAAGCATTAGTACGGATTTGGAAAGCCGTGCTAATACCAAAAACTACGGAGTTACGTGCCAAATTTTAAAAAGCCCTACTTGCTTTTGATGGTCTTTTTTTGTAATGTTTTTTGCTTCTCCAGTAAAATAAACAAATTTTTGGTTAGAGCCTTTGTGAATTAAGGTAACGATTTGTAACTACATACGAATTGTGGTAATGAAGTCCATTTTGCCAAACTTTGTTTAAGCATAGATTTAGGAAGCCCGCATCTTTCAAACCTCGCGATTTATACAAAAATCTTTAATTGGTTAAAAAGACAAGCTGGACTGATTCTGAGAATGACACAAAGTCGAGTAATTTTTGGCCTTAGTTAGTTGCCCTCGTTTTGTTTTTATTTCAAAATATTAAACTGCCTTCTATTGATTCTCTATAGTAAACAGATTTGTGTATAGGAGTTTCGATAAATGCATCGATAACCATCTCGGCAGGCATTTCCATACACATCCAATTAATTATCGCCAGTCAACTTCGCCGTTATGCTATGCTTCTTGAAAAGTAGAATCAATTAAACGTATCCATTGTAAAGACAAATAGTTTCAGATTCTCAAAAATTTGCTAAGTAATAAATAAGCAATCAAGAACGGTAATTTCACACTCACATTTTTGTATGACATGATGTCAAGATAAAGAAACTAATTACTCATAGTGATAGCACATGAAGGAAGCATACAAAGGTAAAAATGTACATATTTATGTACATATGTATGTATGTACAAAAACTTTCATTCACAAACCTACACTTGAATTGTACTTAATAAACCAACTCAGAATTTATATGCCCAAATTTGTTAAGAGTAAATTCATTCACCTGAAACATTTGAGCATAAAACTCCTTCGAGTGTAGTCAGAGACGACAGACTGTCAGACAAACGTAATTAATGTAGTGAACTTTTGAGAAAACTTTTGTCATTTATTTGTGCCCATCCTCTCTTCAAAATTTTCCTTACACTTCAGCAAATTTGAGTTACCGCATACATATTGGTACATACATGCATGTGAGCAACCCTGCAAAAAATGCG
>NW_016175878.1:0-9666 GCF_001687245.7 Rhagoletis zephyria
TTGTTGGTGAAAATGTTGTACCAAAAAGTTTCAATAAAATATATAAAAAATTGGGCGGGACGAAGTTCGCCGGGTCTGCTAGTAGATAATAAGTATAGATGAATAGCCAATAGATCGGTCCCTGGTCCACCTATAAGAAAAAAGTATCTTATATGTTAATCTAGGCAGTAAGCTGCCTACGCGCCAAATATCATGCAAGACGGAACACAGAAGAAAAAGATGATCCTATATGTTAATCTAGGAAAAGGCTACCTATGTGCTACATTTCAAGCAAATTGAATGATAAATAAGTCATTTTAGAATAGATCGGTCTCTGGTCCACTTTACGGAAAAGTAATCATATATGCTTACCACGGCGAAAACCTACTTAAGTACCAAATTTTAAGGGAATCGGACCATAAATACGATTTTTTCGTACAGATCGGGGTATGTTCCCCTTCACGGAAAAAAATAAACATATATGCTAATCTAGCCAAAAGGCTACCTATTTACCAAATTTTAAGCAAATCGGACCATAAATACGATTTTTTTGAATAGATCGGACCAGCCTGGTCCACTTACCAGAAAAAAGAATGATATACGCTAATCTAGGCAAAAAGCTACCTACGTACCAAATTTTAAGCAAATCGGACCATAAATACGATTTTTTTGAATAGATCGGACCAGCCTGGTCCACTTACCAGAAAAAAGAATGATATACGCTAATCTAGGCAAAAAGCTACCTACGTACCAAATTTTAAGCAAATCGGACCATAAATACGATTTTTTTGAATAGATCGGACCAGCCTGGTCCACTTACCAGAAAAAAGAATGATATACGCTAATCTAGGCAAAAAGCTACCTACGTACCAAATTTTAAGCAAATCGGACCATAAATACGATTTTTTTGAATAGATCGGACCAGCCTGGTCCACTTACCAGAAAAAAGAATGATATACGCTAATCTAGGCAAAAAGCTACCTACGTACCAAATTTTAAGCAAATCGGACCATAAATACGATTTTTTTGAATAGATCGGACCAGCCTGGTCCACTTACCAGAAAAAAGAATGATATACGCTAATCTAGGCAAAAAGCTACCTACGTACCAAATTTTAAGCAAATCGGACCATAAATACGATTTTTTTGAATAGATCGGACCAGCCTGGTCCACTTACCAGAAAAAAGAATGATATACGCTAATCTAGGCAAAAAGCTACCTACGTACCAAATTTTAAGCAAAACGGACCATAAATACGATTTTTTCGAATAGATTGGTTCCTGGTTCACTTCCCGAAAAAAAAGGATCCTATATACTAATCTAGGCAAAAAGCTACCTACGTATCAAATTTTAAGCAAATCTGACCATAACACGATTTTTTCGAATAGATCTGTCCCTGGCCCACCTATCGGAAAAAAATAAAAATTGTTTGGTCTATGACATGTTGGTTGCTGAAAGCTATTAATATGCAAAATTTCATAAAAATCGGAAAAGCCGTTCGCGAGAGTACCTGTTACAGAAAAAGGAACTTCGCTTGATATAATTAGTATGAAGTATAGATTAGTTAGTAAAGATGGTGTTATTGCGCCCCATCGCCTTGGACTACGTTCCGAAAAATAAGTGACTAGAATCCAACTACTTCCAAAATAGTTCGGCAATGCAAGTCTCGACTAAATGATGTTGGAAAAAAATAAAATAAAAAAAACGTTTGAATGTACAACGCTTTTATAAATGGACTTAAAAGTGGAAAATAGTAATTCTCAGTGCCATAGAATTTGTTTTGATAACGTTTGATTTTGAAATTTTAGCAAAAGTAATTATAAACAATTTATGAGATTGAAAATGAAAAGCGTGGGGAGCATGCAATACAAAGCATTAGATTTAACTGACAATAGTCAAACTACGTAAGATAGACCTAAAATTTCTACAGAGAAAGTACAAATTTGAGATCGATTTTAAGCGGTCGTTATTCATATATCCACATACATACATATATTACCCTTCACATCAATTCTGGTCTATTACATGCGCCCCACGCTTTTCATTTTCATTCTCATAAATTGTTTATAATGACTTTTGCTAAAATTTCAAAATCAAAAGTTATCAAAAAAAATTCTATGGGACTGAGAATTATTGTTTTCTCCTTTTTAGCCCATTTATAAAAGCCTTGTATATTAAAATGTTTTTTTTTATATTATTTATTTTCTACTTTTTAGTCTTGTCTGTATAAAATTTTGCGATACATATTAAAATAATTCAACGATATTAACACATGCATATACAGTGACGAACAAAAGAATTGGCACAGTGAATTTTTCGCAATATATGCAAAGTTTTTTATTCTTATTTATTTGCGATAATTTTTATTAAAAATATGGTTCATACTCCACCAAAAAACATAAAAATCAAATCTCCAAACTTTGTGCAAAACTCAGGAAAATTCAATAAATTTGCATACCAAATTGCAACTTTTTATTCTGATTTTTTAGAAAAAGTTTAAGAATGCAATTTTATAGCCAATTCAATTTTAGTATAAGGTAGTGCAAGTTTGAAGTTGCTAGAAAATCGCGTTGCTTTTTGGAAAATTTTTTCATGCAGGTTCTTACATACAAAGTATGTTCGAAAATTATTTTTTGTATAGAGAAAATGAGCATCACCTTCTACTAAATAAATTGCCAAAAACGCGATTTTCTAGTAGCCTCAAAGTTGCACTTCCTTGTANTTTCTCGCTTGGTCCCTTCGCACTCACCTCTTTACACACACAAACTTTTTCCGATAAAGGAAAGATTTTTGTTCCGGATAATAATTACAAATATTTTTGTGTTTATTTATGCACAACAATTAATGTTTATCTGCGTATGTACAGAGCGTGTTTATTAAATATTTAGATTTAAACATCCACTACTAGGGCGCGTGCGCGATGTCCGACGTTTTTGGCTGAACTGACTGGTCTCTCATTTCATTTCATTCATTTCATTTATTCAGATACACACAAATAAGACCTAGTCTTTTACAGTGCAGATATATAGTATACATGTTTGAAAACTTAAATCTATGGATACAAATTCTTAAAATAAAATTAGATATAAAACAAGATACATTTAGGCGAAGGGAAAAAGAGTTACATGAAGGGTTGAAAGTAATCGACTAGAAGGTTAGAATAGAAAGAGAGTGTAAACTGCAAATTTGAAGCGCCTTGGATTGCATTCTAATTTTAATTCAACTGGTAACAGGTTCCATAATTTTACGGCTCTAACGAAAAACATTTCTGACGTCACTGAGTACTTGGACTGTGGTACAATGAGGTTACGCGTGCGACTGGACTGTGCAAATGTTAATTTAGAGAAAAGATATTTCGGGCATCGGCTGTAGATTAGCCTATGTATAAATAGCACTGAACGACGGTCGAAAAATTTTGACAAGCTACAACCAAGAATATTTATTGAGAACTCCGAAATGTGGTCAAACCTCCGTTTTAAGTAAATATATCTAGCAGCGTTATTAAGAACTAATTGTAACTTATGCAGGGAAGCTTTGTCTAAATGACCATAGACTAATTCTTGGTAAGATATTATAGGCACTATTAAGGCCTTTACGAGCTTCAGTTTAGTAGTTTGCGGAATATAAGCAGCAGTTCTCCATAGCTGCCTCAACACAAAGTATGACTTGCTTACTGACGTATTGACATGGTCCTTACATGTAAGAGCCCCATTTAGTTTAAAACCTAGGGTTTTAACAACACTCTCATATTTTATAGCGCAGCCATTCAAGATAATTGGCGAGACGTCTTCAAGATTATATTGCACATGGGATAAGGCTAGAGCTTGCGTTTTAGATGCATTTAAGTTTAGCCTGTTTCGCTTTGACCATAGGGAAATTGATTCTAAGTCTTCATTAATTCTGACTATCAAATCCTCTGAGAGACCTATTGGCGCAGATAAGTATATTTGTACGTCATCTGCATATATATGAATATCAACATTTTTACAACATTTTACTATATCATTAATGTACAAACTAAATAAAACTGGACCAAGGATAGAACCTTGCGGAACACCAGATGTTATTGCCGACAACTCAGAGCGGGATCCTTTCGATACTACTCTCTGCCATCTATTTGACAGATAACTTTTCATTAATTTTTGTGCATTATGGCCGAAACCGAAATAGTCTCTCATTTGGCCCGATGATGGGAAGCGGCCGTGCGCGCTCGTTAATAATTTTTCGGACTTCGCACCGCTGCGGCCACAGGATGCGCGCACGGCCGCTGAATTAAGTTTAAGCGGCGGCTTAAACATCGTCCCCGCCCTGCAGGAACGCGTTGCTGAGCGTCTCCTGCAGCTCTTTCAGGGCACGGATCGTGTTGCCAAGGACGCGTTGGGTGGTGCGGCCCTGGAAATTGGCCGTTTGTAGGCCTTGGGGAGTGCGCGCGATCGTCCGTTGGGCGGTCTTCTTACGCGGCGGTTGCGGCGCCTGGTTGCGCGGGTTCTTCTGCGCCTTCTTCTGCCCACCTTTCTTCGGCGGTGCCCTCCGCTTGATGGGCTTGCATGCTGTCGATTTGGCCCGGTTGGGCTGCTGGTTTCATTGGCCTGTGCGCGCGGGCCTGTTAGCTGCCACATGCAGCAGCGTATGGTGCGCTAAGCCACAAACCTTGCAGCTGCCTGGTGAGTCGCTTTCGCCGGTTGTGTGGGTGAGCGCAAGGCAGTTGACACAATACCCTTGCGCCCGGGATACTGCCAATCGCTGCGGTGGCTTCATGACCTTGAAGGCCGGGCACGTCCTGAGCGCGTGGTACCGGTGGCAGAGCCGGCATTGTAGACAGTTGTCTGTCTCCGCCGTTGGAGCTAGGGGGCACGCCTTCCGTGCTGCCATGATGTCTTCGATCTGGAAGTAAAAGCAAAGGCAGAGAAACGAAAAGTACTTGGGTACAATGTTTAAACGGGAAGTTAAGACCCTTAATATACAGAAGGAAAATATGTATAGACTTATCTATTGTGCTTTTGGAAGGAACTCCATTTGTGTACGGACTTCCACGACACGTATGTGGTTATCAGGGCCACGGCGAACGTTTTCGATTCGTCCCAATCGCCACTCGGTGGGGGGGAGTGAATCTTCTTTGATCATGACGATGTCGCCTGGCTGAGGATCGCGTTGTGGGGTTTTCCACTTGTATCTCTTCTGAAGATCTTTGAGGTAATCTTCTTTCCAGCGGCGACTAAATTGGTGGTGAAGTGCTTTGACTTTCTCCCACCGGTTTATTAGAGAGAGGTTTTCCGCATTAGGCTCGGGAATGGCCAACAGCGGTGCAACTCGAAGGAAGTGACCCGGAGTAAGTGCTGTCATATCAGCTGGGTCTTGAGAAAGTGCGGATAGAGGCCTCGAGTTGAGGACAGCTTCAATTCGCACCAGAAGCGTCGTGAATTCTTCGAAAGTGAACTTGTGGGTTGCAGCGGTTTTCTTTAAATGGATTTTAAAGCTTTTCACTGCAGATTCCCACAAGCCGCCCATGTGGGGGGCGCTGGGTGGTATATATTGCCAGTTGATGCCTTGAGGGGCATATTTTTTGACAATGTCTGCGGAACATTCGTTAAGAAATTTAACGAAGTCGCGTTCTGTTGCCCGCTGGGCGCCAATGAACGTTTTTCCATTGTCGCTCATCATTTTTGAGGGGAAACCTCGTCTGCCAACGAAGCGGGCGAATGCTGCTCGAAAAGCCTCGGTTGTAAGATCCGAGCATAGCTCGAGATGCACTACCTTTGTGGAAAAACAGACAAAAACTGCAACGTATCCCTTGATAAGGGTTGTAGATCTTAGCACCGATGCTTTAATTTGGAATAGCCCAGCAAAATCTACTCCCGTTGTGGAAAATGGGAGTGAGAAACTGCAGCGCTTAGGGGGTAGAGCGGCCATTATTTGGGTGCGTGTTTGTTGCTTGTAAAGCGTGCACACTTTGCATTGAAAAATGCATTTTTTAATTAGAGGTTTTAGCTTTGGTACGTAGTACTCTTGCCTTACCATTTGGAGCATTAATCGTGTTTCTGCGTGAAGAAGCAGCGAGTGTAAAAACTCCAAATATAGCTGGCAGAACCTCGATACGGTAGGGAGAATTATTGGGTGCCTTTCATTATAGCTCAATGTGGAATGTGCTAATCGGCCATTAACCCGTATAAGTCCGTCTTTGTCCAACGAAGGATTGAGAACAATAAGAGGACTTTTTTTGCTAAGTGGCTTTTTATCTTGCAAAGCGCTTTTTTCGCTCGGAAAATGGCGTGATTGCGCTGCGTTGATAAGATGAATTTTTGCATATTGAAATTCGTTATGTGTCAGATGTGGATAGGTGATTGTAGCTACCCCCTTTGATTTGTTGCGGGCATTGCTCACAGAAGCGGAACATGTACGCAGTCACGCGGACTGCTCGAGAGAAAGAAGAAAAGCGATCAAGAAAATCGACCTCTTCTTCGAGCGCGTGATATACCTCCACCTTGCGCTTTTCTGGTGGAGATGCACTGCATGCCTTTGACCTCGGCCATGCATCCATGTGGCAAGAGAGCCATTTTGGTCCGTGCCACCAGAGTGGGGAATTTGTCAAGTCCTGCGGTTTGCAACCACGGGTGCCGAGGTCTGGTGGATTGTCTTGGCTGGCAACATGGCGCCATGTACCGGTTGGAAGATATTCCCGGATTTGGGAGGTACGATTGGAGACATACGTCTTCCATGTTGCCATTTTGCCAAGGATATAGGTTTGGCACATTCGTCCCAATCAACGCCATCTTGGCAAAGTTCTTGAAGAAGAATCTTTGCTTGAATCATCACTAGGCGATAGCCATCCTGCCGGGTCAAAAAGTTTTGCGACAGAAGATAAAATTTGTCGGTTTGTGACGGCATTCGATGTCGATGCAGGCAGAATGGTGTATGAAAATTTATATGTGAGTGCGTTCCATTGTATACCAAGAGTTTTGGTTGTGGAAGCGCTCTCAAATTTCAAAAAGTTGGAGTCGAGAAGATCCTCCTTTGGAAATTTTTCTAAAGTGGCCGGATGATTGGCCGTTAGTTTCTTGAGTATGAAACCAGCTGACTTAAGCGCTTTGATCACTTGAAAAAGTGATTCAGTGGCGTTGTCAATATCATGACTTTCGGATAGGATGTCATCCACATACGTTTCGGTTTTAAGTATTGTGGCAGCCAAGGGAAATGTCGCTATCGTATCATCTGCTAATTGATGCAGGGTACGGATAGCGAGGTATGGTGCACACTTAACTCCGAACGTTACGGTTTTAAGATTGAAATCGGTGACAGGAGAGTCAGCCGACGTGCGAAATAAGATTCGCTGAAAATCTTTATCGTCCTCATGAATGATTATTTGACGATACATTTTTTCAATGTCGCCATTGAACACGAATCTGTGCATTCGCCACTGCAAAATGAGCAGCATGAGATCTGGCTGGAGTGTGGGACCCGTGTGCAACACGTCTATTAGGGATTTTCCTGAACCAGATGTTTTTTAGGCGTTGAATACCACGCGAACTTTGGTGGTCACCTTATCTGGTTTGACGACCGCATGATATGGCAAGTAGAAAGAGAAGTATTTGCCATTGGAAATTATCTCGCATGGCTTCGTGTGCTCCATATGACCGAGGTCGAGATACTCTTGCAACACATTATTGTACATTGTGGCTAAGTCTCATTTTTTCTGAAGCGATCGCTCCATACTGAAAAACTGCTGAAGTGCAGCAGACCGAGAGTGGCCCAGAGACAGCTGTTCGGAGCAGCAGCGGATAAGCCAGCAACATAAAATATGTTTATCAAAATCAATATGAATAACGTTATCTGATCACACTGAAATTTTCATACTCAATTGAGCTGCATATTTACTTGTATGTATTTAAACTGTGCTAATTTTGTTTCCCCTTTATACTATGTATAAAGCATACGTATATACATACATACATATATGTATGTGCATACGTACCGCCCGCGCTCAGTTGGATACATTCGTATGCAAGCAAGCGAAAAATAGTACGTATGTATGTAAGCAATATTGTGTGCGCGGGTGCATACGTGCATAAATATATATATGTAAATTCTCATGCATTTAAGAAAACTGGTTTTCTATTGTTGGTGATGAATTTGCAGTTATCCAATGTAATTAGGACATACTTAAATAGTTCAAGGTGAACTTTCTGTTAGTTAGTCGCGGACCAAATCTTGTTAAATACAGTTGCTTAACTTGTGCATACATCGTTTGTTTTATTTTAATAGCTGCTAAAAAGGCTTAGTAGCTCAACATTTGGTGACCCCGACGTGATCGTATCACGCGATTTTTCGTTTGTTTCCGGCCGCTTACTGAGATAATTCTGCCACACTAGTGTAAACGTCAGCAACTTCGTCATGCCAGGGGAAGGTGCAGATCGAGTAGCCTTTCTAAAGCTGAAAACAAAGGCCATATTCAGCAGACTGGAGAGCTTGATTAACGAGTTGGACGCAGACAAGCTACACAGTATGGATGAGTACAGTCTTTCAGCAATGCTAGAATCCTTAGGCGAATTGAAATCCAGTTTTTCTGCCGCACACACAAGCCTAGAGGAATTGGACTTCGACTCCATTGCCAGCGACCTGCCAAGTAACTTCGATGCTGCTCTAATCAACCTTAGAGCTACACTGCAACGCGAGATTGGTAAACGTAGTGCCTCGCAACATTGCTCCACGCTCAGAATGAACTCCAGTGAGACCCAATCAATCATTGTGAACGCTAATAGCTCACGCTTGCCATTGCTGACACTGCCTAGATTCAGTGGCGCCTACACCGAGTGGACAAATTTCTATTCAATGTTCACGTCAATAATCGACAAGGACAGCGACCTCACCAACATCGACAAATTGCAGCATCTTCGTTCCTGTCTGAGCGGCGCTGCCCTTGACACCGTGCGCTCGCTGGAAATAAACGACGCTAATTATAACACTGCATTAGATCTTTTACAAAAGCGCTTCGATAACAAACGTCTTATATTTCAGGCACACGTCAGGGAGATATTTGGGCTAGAGAGGGCAGATTCAAACGTAACCAAGCTACGAGAGCTGACAGATAAGGTCACAGCACACATACGCGCATTGCAGTCGCTCGCATCCAATGGGAAGATCGCAGATGGCATCATCGTACAATTGGTGATCCAGAAACTCGACAAAAAGACGCAAGCTAAATGGGAGGAGAGTTCATCGATCAGCGAACTGCCATCCTGGGATCAATTAGCTATGTTCTTGGAGAAGCGCTGCAGAACACTCGAGAACGTTGAGCATTCTATGCAGACACCGACTGGTCAGGCGGTAAAAGCTAACAAGAACGTGAGTACTGGTCAGAGGAAATCCTTTGTTGCTTCCAACGGCTCAAAAGGTCTTTGTGTGTTTTGTGGATCTGCCGAGCATGCAATTTATAGCTGTCAACGCTTCGCAAATTTGTCTCCGAACTTACGCCTGAGGGAAGTTAAGAAGCTTTCCCTTTGTCTTAACTGCCTAAAGACTGGGCATCAAATTCGTGACTGCAAATCCGGATCGTGCCGCGCCTGTCAGTCGAAACACCACACGCTCTTGCATTTCGAACGCTCAACTGCATCGTTAATCAATAGTCAAGCCGAAGCTTCGTCGGCAGCTACAGTTCAATCCAACGCTATGACTGCATCGTTATCTGTGTCG
>NW_016175879.1:0-4113 GCF_001687245.7 Rhagoletis zephyria
TGCTTGATAAGTTGGCATGACAAAGGCAACTGAATCGCCCCCTACTATTACCAATAAATCACACACATAGTACAGCCATATGTACGTGCAAATGCATATGCATTTTCGTTGCAGCGAAGGGCAATTATTAAGTGTCCCTTTCTAATGCCGCTGCTGACTCGGGCGCTGGCGTTGGCGTTGGAGCTAGAGCCAACGCAGACGCTGACGATTTGACATCGACAAGTGCAACTCGAAGGGCTGCTTAGAGACACGTCACACACGTTGAATAGCTGCCCAGCAGGTGTGGGCGAATAGTCTCTACTACAATACTACAAATACTTAGGAAGCTCTATGCGACGCGCTGCGGAGTTGCGTTGAAGCAGTGCAGTGAAGTGAAATGCGTGGATGCTGTGACTAATGATATGCATACATATCTGCATCTCGGTGCACGTGTATAGTATGTACTTGAAAAAGCAAGGGTAAAAATTGCATAGAATTTGCTAAGCCCTGAGAAGACGAAGCTTCTGGAAATTATAGCCAAATATTGACATTATTATATCAGTACTAATATGTATACTTTGCAACTAGTTTCAGCTTCTTTTTACAAATTTCATGATATGTTATTTAAAAAAATAATCACTAAAATTGTGCGTTAAATTTTATGTAATAATATATCTACGCAGATTTAGACAGACAATATAAAAGACAAACTTTTTCAGCGAAATTTAAAATTAAATTTTTTTCTTTCGGTCTAAATAACGCATGTAAATTATGTAGATTTCCCTATATCCGAACTGGTCAGTACCAAAGCCACCTCAAATTATTGAAAACTCGGATACTCTAGAGATAGGCAAAACACAAGAAAAAACTCGTTTGCCTCTTCTTCGCAGCGGTATTTCTTCATCGTTACGTCGAATAATCCGGAAGTCCGGCTTTCAGAAATGTGAAAATTCAGACTTAACTGTCTATATTTATTAAATTTTAATGCTTTAGGATGGCGATGACATACTTATGCCGAAGCTCAACTTTTTGCTAAGAATCTTTATTGAGATTATCATGTACATACATACATATTTCATAATTCGAGATTTGTCGAATAACGCTGTAGGAAAAATCTGTTATAAATTACACAAAAATGGCCGAAATACGTGAATGTAGCTTTGGGTCGCAGAGTAAGAATTAGTATAATATTTTTTCTAGATCAGGTAATTTTCCCAAGATAGTCCTATTTTAAGTTTCTACTGTCCTTCAGTGAGTTATTGATTACATTGGTTTACAATAAAAATGCGCACCAGGTGGTACCATCCAATTCCTATGTATCGAATGATTCCGAACTTCGTGTTAATTTTTTATGGACAGCTTTCGAGATATTTGCAACTTACCGCTATTCAGCTAAAAGAGTGGTTCAACTTAATTACAAACGTATATGAATCTTACAAACCAGTTGTAGGATAACCACCTTTTCAAAAGACCAGACCCCGCAATTGAAAAAATAATTATAATTTTTTCACTTTTGTTAGAGTTTTATTATTATTATTATTTTAAAAAAAAAACGTTTACTTTACAATCAATTTTTTTACCATAGAATTTCACACTTATTTTGAGAACTTTTTCTTACAGCCTATGTAAAAACATCAAAAAAATACTCAAAAAAAAAAATAACGTGAATATATTCGTCACTACACACGAATAAAGGCGCGATAGTGTTTTGAGGCGAAAAAAGGCGCGTAAAAAAATTTTGCGAAAAAAGATGCTTATGAAAAACTTCGGCGAAGTATGTTAAGAGTTTTTGACGTTAAAGTTTTTTATGCGTCTTTTTTCGCCGTCAACTTTTGAGCTCGCGCCTTTATTCGTGTCTAGTGACGATATGGAGTAATTTAGTATATTGATACTATGCGAATCCTGTGAGTTTTTCCTTTCTAAAACATTCTTTAAATAAAGTCAAATTACGGACCATTACAACCAATTCATATTTAGTCAGAAGCAATTTGTTATTGGTTTAATTTTGAATTGAAATGGATAATGAACGTGACATATCGGACTTGACAATATTTTTACCAATAATACACATCATCACTAGATACCGCGAAAAATACGCTGCAGGAATAAATAAGGCAAAACAAAAATGAACAAAGCAGGCATATCAAATTTCGCAAGAACAAATTTCTGGAGTACCCTAATGGGCATACATTAGATTATCTACCCCACGACCCACAGTGATATTTGATACCCATTCTGTGCCCATATTTTGAAGAATTATTATATTTACTTAAAATTAGGTTTTCATGGGTTTTTCAGATCGCTGAATTCTAATCTGAAGTCAAAATAATAATAAAAAAACAAAAAACAAAATGGCCGATCCAATGTAGTGCCTAAAATTAAAAGAAATGTGTTGAATTTGAAAAAAAAAAATATGTTTTAAATTCACGTAAAATAGTTATATTTGGGTTTTTTAAGTTTGTATTTAAAAGTCTTAAATAAAAATGCTATATGGTGAAACCTGTAGAAAATGACTTACGGTATCTTCTTTAAACTGTTTTTATTAAAAAATTGACTTGAATATTACTTTAATTAATAATCAGTTGAACATATTAAAAAATTTTAAAATTAAACCCTATATAGAACTGACCTGTAGAAGAAAAACCTGTTTTACAAAATTAAAATCGATGGTCCCTATGGCTTTTGGCGTGCTTTTAAGCTTTAGCATTACACTTTTAATTTTCAGAGCGCTGCGTCAACTAACACTTTCACACTATTCATAGGAGCAGATGCAAAAGGTCGGTACCTGTTTTGGACATATTTCACTAGCTGAGACATTATTTTAGCCAACTAAAGAGAATAAAACCCCAAAATCGATACTTTATTTACCAAATATTACTGTGCGACACATAAAACAAATCGATTCCGTTTGTCCACGCGATCCAATGAAGTTAGGGGGCCGCCAACTTTTGGTGCAACTAATTGCCTGTAAAATCGCCTCATGTGAACACCGTTTAAGGCACTGAGTTTAGCGCAGAAATGTATTTTAAGGAAAATCATAAATTAGATCATAATTTTTAATTGGTGTCTATTGTGAGCCATCCTAATACATATGTACATAAATCTTTACAAACATATATGTGTATATTCATACGAAAATATAGCTGGATATACATACATATGTATATGCATGTGTATTTAAATATACAACGTATTTACGCGCCCCTTGGGTATCCATAATAACGCATTTTCATAGCGCATTTGCAGATTTGTCAGTTGTTTTGGCGATTTGATGTTACGTCAGTTGCTGGACGCAGCTTTTATGCTATCTAAGCAGACTTAATTAGAAAGTGGAGCCAGCAGGCATTTGTATATACAGAAGCTCATATGCAAGCATTGTGGGTTTTTTTGTTGTCAGCAAAAGGGTTAAAATGCGGTCAGTACGCTGCAACTTTACCCCATTCGTTAATTCATTTGTGAAAGCTTTGTCTATTTCTCATGTCCCTGATTACTGCCCACTGCTAGAAATACACACATACATACCCGTAGATATTTTTGTAAGTATGTATGCTAATAGATATAGAATGATATGCATATATGTATATTAGGGCGGATCGATTTGTTCTTAAAAAATATAACTGGCATATCTGAATAAAAAAGTTCAATGAAGCATAGCCGTAAAATAGATTTCGAGCGTCCTTATTTTTAATTTCCTAACCTATTTCATATTTTTTATATTTGATTGCTTTATTTTTGTACATATGTGCATTTTGTAATATGTAATATAATATGTGTTTTATATCGTCAATTTAACTAAATTTAAGTCGGTTCAAAAAAAAAATGGTTATGGTTTAATAATAAAGCTAAAAATGCAAATCCATTTTAAAGCTGTATTTCCATGGATTTTTGTGTTCAGAATTAAAAGTAGAATACGTCAATCGCCGAAACAAAATAGTGAAAAAATGTTATCCGACCTAATGTATGTACGTATATATAAAGGTTGCTTTGTGGTTCAGCGGATCTCATTTATAACCATTGAGTTGGGTAAAATACTGAACCGCTGCCGCAACTTCCGCTGTCGCTATCCTTTCTAATGCCAAAGTCGCGGTTGCCGCAACAGGCGTAAATTAATGTTGGCGTCCCTTAATTTTTTTT
>NW_016175879.1:4137-9665 GCF_001687245.7 Rhagoletis zephyria
TGAAGCATAGCCGTAAAATAGATTTCGAGCGTCCTTATTTTTAATTTCCTAACCTATTTCATATTTTTTATATTTGATTGCTTTATTTTTGTACATATGTGCATTTTGTAATATGTAATATAATATGTGTTTTATATCGTCAATTTAACTAAATTTAAGTCGGTTCAAAAAAAAAATGGTTATGGTTTAATAATAAAGCTAAAAATGCAAATCCATTTTAAAGCTGTATTTCCATGGATTTTTGTGTTCAGAATTAAAAGTAGAATACGTCAATCGCCGAAACAAAATAGTGAAAAAATGTTATCCGACCTAATGAATGTACGTATATATAAAGGTTGCTTTGTGGTTCAGCGGATCTCATTTATAACCATTGAGTTGGGTAAAATACTGAACCGCTGCCGCAACTTCCGCTGTCGCTATCCTTTCTAATGCCAAAGTCGCGGTTGCCGCAACAGGCGTAAATTAATGTTGGCGTCCCTTAATTTTTTTTTTATTTCGCCGTCGACAGCCTTATCAAATCATTTTATGCAGTAAGTTGTAAAATTTTTGCTCATTACTCACGTACAATATTTTACAAATAATATTCTGTTTCATTTCGAGCGCATGCATATGTATATGTATGCACAAACATATGCATTAGGGTGGTACGAAAAAATGCATGTGAAAAAGTAAAGTCGGAATTTGTATGCTCTCACCGACCGACCCCTTATTTTGAAATCAAAAAATATTTAGGGGTCGCTCAAAGCGCTCAAAGTTTTCCATGTATTTTATATGGGAAAAATAACTTTTCGTAGAAATGCTATATAATTATTGAAATTCAATATTTTTCAATCAGAAAACCCTGCTTATTTTCAGGAGACTCCTAGAAATAATACCCAAATATTTATTCAACTATTCTTGCATAGTAACTATATTTTATAGGTCCGCCAAAACCACGAGAAAATGCAATGGATGGATAAGTAAAAAGTCTTCAGTAACAAAAAAAGGTTAAATAAACAATTGGGTATTGTTATGGAAATTCTCCTGAATAGAACCAGAGTTTTCGGATCGAAAAATATTGATTTAAAGTATTCTAAATTAATTCTACGAAAAGTTGATTTTTCCGGCATATAAATTAAATGGAAAACTTTGCGGCCTTTAGCGACCTCTAAATATTTTTTGATTTTAAAATAAAAAGATGCGGTTAAATTTTTTCGATATAGAACAATCCTAGGGGGAGAGAGCGTTTAAATTCCGACTTTACTTATTTTGGACCACCCTAATGTACATACGCAGCTGCTGCGCACTTGTATCTGAATGTCAAATTAATCGCTTGGGCTTTACCACTAGCGCAAACGTATGTACATGCATATGTATTTTTTGGGTTTTCTGTCCCTTAATTATGCCATGGATCGATAGAGTAGAGCGTTCAGATCCGCGGACATTGCCGCGACCGCGCTTCTAATGCGCGCATAAACAGGTGGGATTTGAGTATGCGAATACTTTGACCTGACTACCTAACTGTTTGTATGTACATACATACATATATATTTACGCTTTCATGCATGTGTGTATGTACTTATGTAAAATTTGCGTGATTCATGTGACTGAGGTTAGCAACAAACGCCTGTGCTATGATTGCCAATTTGGTGTTATGGGGTTGATGCTGAAAATGACGGCTAATGTTAGTGTTCTCACAATTTAGTTGAAAGTTGGCGCTATTGTTAAAAATTTGATGCGGAAATTGCGAACAAAGCAAGTGTATGACTAGCTGAGTGAAAGGGTGCACGAGTATTGATTAGTGACAGCCTTTCTTGTATTTCCATGTGAGAGAACGATTTTCTGGAAACGTTAGACTACTGCCAGTTTAAACAGTTTTAGTCAGAGATTCAAAGGCATTAACAGTCTTCAAGAAATTGAGGGTATACGAGTGGTTTCCCTAGGCCCAAAATCCTTGAATGGTCTGAATTGTTTTCGGCAACGCAAATAATACAAAAAAATGTGCCCAAAGCAACACATTTTATTTCGATGAAGGTTGCCAAAAGACAACATAGCTGTTTATGAACATTAAAGAATTTTAATACATCTTAAAGCAACTTTAGAGATATGTATATACATATCTATAGGAAGACGGTCATGATAAAACCTTTGAAAACTCCCTTAAATATGCATTCATACATACACTAATGTGTTATAAAAACAGATAAAATTTTTAAGGAGTTTGGTTCAATAATCTGGTAAATGTGCTCTCTCAAAGTTGTCAGTTTGCAATTTACGAAACAATATTTAGAAGTTTGACAGCCTTTGAAGTTGGAACTGCAAATGTATTTTAATGCACTTGAATCGCTCTAAGCGACTGGTAAGCGCCAAAGAAATAAGTGTTAACATGCACAATGTACACAGTGAAAATTTACCATAAAATATTTTCTAAAAAAAAAAAAAAATATTTTTTTTTCTAAGTACATGCAACTGTGGACAAATATTTTTTTTAAAGACTGACATCTCAAACAAGCTTTAGCTAAAAAAAAAAATCAATACATACGGAAGTTAAATTTACTAAACTTAAAATATTTATAATTTCTTTTCAAATATTTTCGCAAAGCAGAACAAAGATATTCTTGGTTAAATATAAAAGGACTATTTAGTTAGTTATTTAGTTCCGATTTGACCGACATAACTCGTGAGGAAACTGTTGAAAGCTTTTCTCGAATGTCTAATATTCTATCTAATGATTGGATAAGAAAGGAACTTACATGTCTAGGCCCCCAACAGCTGCTCAGTATTTACAAAGACCACAAAATGCTGCCGGTCTCATAAAGAAAGTTAATTAAGGCGGTGATGTGTTTTCAGAACAGTTAAGTACAGCATTTATTTAGTTCCTTCCTTGCTAATTCCTGGAGTGCTTTCCAGCCTAAATTGTACATTTTCACTTAGCTAGACGGTTATCAGATCTCTTAGATAATTGTCGCCGACTCCTTAAGTGGCTTTCTAATGGGATCGACCTGTTAACGAGTTGGCTGAGATATTCCATACACATATTGCCTAGACCATTGTCTATTGTGAAATTGTTTGTTTAACCATTTTTTAATATTAACTATTTTTTATGGGGTCCCCAAAAATCACCAAAAATGCAATGGGGGACCCATGAAATATCCTGTATAATAAAAACTATTTAAATTAACTATTGGCTATTTTCCCTCGAAGTCGTACACCATTTCCACAATTTCCATATGAAACTTTGAGCGCTCTAAGCCGCCTCTAAATATTTTTTATCTCAGGAAAAATACTGGGATATGGTTTTTTTTGCTCTCAGTGTAACATAAAAAAACCTACGAAAAACGTTTCCACAATAACGATTGATGCAATGAAAACACTGCATAGATTTTCAAACTTGAAGCAGAAACCACTTTTTGTAAGCAATATTAAGTATTTACTTATCTATCTACATATAAATAAAAATAAAGAAGACAACCAAAGATATCTTTAATTACGAGTGTGCAAGTATAATAAAATAAAAATAGAAAAAATTTTAATACTAAACTGAGCTCCGCTTTGCGCAACTGGAATTTCAATTGTCAGTACTTATTTCGGTTTTATTGTCGTTGTTTAGTGTTGTTGTTGCTTCCGCATTTGTTGCATAGCTGTATATGGCGGATCGCTCTGGGCTGGTAACTGCAATTGCAAACAGGCTGCATCCACCACAACCACAACCACCAACGCTAAGCAACATGCAGCACTTTGCTGGGACTCAAAGTGTTCTAACATGATTTTAATTATAACAAATGCGCGGTGTGGCAACAACGAGCGGCACAGGGGAAGAAAGCGGCGATTTACTTTTGTGACAATTTGTTATTCTGCGCTAGGATGTGTGTGTGTGTGGTTGCAAGTGTGGCCGTTGCAACGCCTGCAACTATGCTTCGTGCTGGTTTAGCTTTAGCTGCGGCTTTTAAATAGAAATACACTTGTTTTTATTATTCACCAGCGTTGCAAGCATTTTTTTTCCCGCCTCCGTCCCTTGGCACGGAAGGAAGCACAAAAGCATATCTCCAAATGAGTATTCAGCACACATCCCACCAGTCCACCAGTCCACTAGTAAGGCACCAGACATCTTTTGATGCGCACGGCGGGCAGTGCTTTGTGTTGTATTTGAAATGCATAAATATTTCATAAAATGCGACAGTTGATGCCTTGCGAAAGTTGATTGCGCGCGTACAAACAATTTTAGTAGATGCGGCATTTTTTCGCAACTATTTTTTTTTTTAACTTTTTTTAGACTAGTCCCCTCAAATGTTCATTGTGGACATTTGTGCAATTACTTAACATCAATGTGTGCATTTCGGCGCTAATTTTCACCGCTTTGAGATATACAAGTCCCAATGGATTGGCGAAAATGTTCATAGCCTAGGCACCTTTAGAATCTTAGTTGTCAGTTGCAGGTCCCAGTTGCAAAGCTGCGTCAATTTTACTGCAGTCAGTCGCGCTAGATTGCTGACCTGTGGCAAATATATAAAAAAAACGAGCGAAATAAATGAGCGGAATTATTTGTTTAATGCACCTTTTACCAAAAACTTAATTCGACGCCACAAAAAAAAAACAAAAAAAATACGAAAAAGGGGATTTTGTATTAAATTGACATAGCATGAATGTTAATGCGCCCAGCAATAGGCAATAACAGCCGAGCAACGGCCAACACTACAGCAAATACTAATACCAGCGCTTCACCTCCCTCCACACACATACACACACGCAGGCACACATACTGACATCGAATCGCACATATATACATATGTATGAATGTGTGTAGGCAAGTGTCCGGTTGCATGCTGCGGGCAGCCATAGAGATGCACACGCACACAGCCGCCGCTGCTGTGCTTGATGTCAAAGTACCGTTGTGGAATGAATTATAAAATAACACGGCCATCAAAGCCNGCTGCTGTACTTGATGTCAAAGTACCGTTGTGGAATGAATTATAAAATAACACGGCCATCAAAGCCAACAACATGGCCCCCACCCCGCTAGGCATGTCGCTCGCTGTGGTCGCTCATACGCCCAGGCGACTTACTCGTACGAGTACTTTTAGGCCGCTGCTGCTGCTGGTGGTGGTGGTGGCGGGCGGTGGTGGGGTGGCGAAACGCGGTCGTGGAGGTTGATAGAGCATTGGAAATGTTGTAGTAGCAACATGAAATTTTTATTTTATTTAAATGTAATTATCTGTCTGTGTGCAAAAGCGAAAAAATAAACCCTCATCATGGCGAACGCAGCCCAAACAAAAAAAAAAAGGCACGAATGCCAAAAAAAAGTTCGAAAGAGAAAAAAAAACTTTGATAAGGAGCGTACTGCGTTGGATGGTAGCGTACAACAAAAATAACAAATTTGCCATCCTGAGGGATTTAACGTTCGCGCTGTGCCAGATAGCGTGCGACGTCAATGGTAGGAGGGAGCGAGAAGGCATAAAAAATAGCCAAAAAAGTTTCCAAAAAAAAAAAACTCCGAAAACCACGAAAAAAGAACTGCGTTGCAGGCGTGGCTTTTTTGTACATATTACCAA
>NW_016175881.1:0-169 GCF_001687245.7 Rhagoletis zephyria
GGCTGTGGTATGGTCTGTGGTGTTATTATGTTGTTGTGTTGTGGTGACTATGTGAGGCTGCTCGGGCGTACTGTGGTTAGCCGTGAAGGCTGCTCTGTTTGAGCAACAGGGGGCCACGTACGACGTGGTCCACTGTCTATGTGTCCGTAGTCCCGAGCAGACTCTGAGG
>NW_016175881.1:366-9664 GCF_001687245.7 Rhagoletis zephyria
ATGCTTAACACTCTAAACAACTATAATAAAACAATAAGATTTACAATCGAAATAGAAAAAGATGGACAATTGCCTTATCTGGACACCCTAATAATTAGAAAGAATAATAGAATAACATTCGATTGGTATAAAAAACCAACAGCATCAGGGAGGCTCATAAATTTCAACTCCAAACATGAGAAGAAAGCAATTCTAAATACGGATAGCAATTTTATAAGAAGAGTTCTCTCCATAAGTGACCAAATTTATCACACGAAGAATATTACCATAATTAAAGAAATCCTAGGACGAAACGAATTTCCTCGGGGTATGATTAATAAGCTCATACGTAACTACTACGTAAGAAACAATAAGGGGGAAAAAATAAAGAGTTAAATAATAAAGTTTATAAATCGGCGACCTACATTCCGGGATTATCGGAGAGGATTAAACATTCCAAAATGTATGACAAGGAGAACTTTCAAATAGCATTCACTTATGACAACACATTACAGCAGATATATAGCAATACCAAAGACAAAATTCCCAGAAATGAGAAATCTGACGTAGTCTACAAAATACCATGCAATGGCGACGGGTCCCACGTATGCAATATTTTATATGTGGGGACAACAAAATCTAAACTAAAGAGAAGGATTTCCGCTCACAAGTCTAATATTAAGTTAAGGAGCAATTCGTCGGACAATAACACGGCCTTGTCATCTCACTGTCAGGAAATGGGACATTATCCTGACTTTGAAAATGTAGCTATCTTGCAAGAAGAGAAAAATTATAATAAGCGATATGTTTTGGAGATGCTACATATCATGAACACCCCTAATAATAAAAGGATGAATTTTAAAACAGACACCGATAATTGCTCTCATGTGTATCGCAATATAGTTCTCACCCNATTTTCGCGCATATGTTTAGTCGACCAGGCAAAGCCAAGATTGTAAGTTATGTTTTGTTGTACGTTGTGTAAATAATTATTTTATTATATGTATTCATATTGTGTTTTTGCAGTCCTGAGGATGCCTTTAGATTAAAGGCGAAATATCGACAGTAATAAACAAAAAAGGAAGATAAGACATCCAATCGTTTTATTTACCCTAGGCCTAGAGCTCAAAAAAAAAAACAATCAAAATATTACAATAAACGGCCAGAAAACAAAAACCTAACCATTTCGATATTGTATTAAAACCTTATTGTTTACTATAGGAGGGAAAATTATTTTTATAACACTGTAGGGAAAATTTCAAGTTTTCAAATGACCCAAAAAACCCCGAGACACGTAAATTTAGTTTTGGATTCTAGATTATGGATCTATATACCGTTTTTCCATATCAGATCATTTCCACAAGATATTTTAATTTTTTAAGGAAAAATTTATGTGTATGCGCTTTATTTTGGTGCGAATCACGTAAGTACGATAATTTATTTTGAATTAGAATATTATTATGCATATATATGACAAAAAAAATCCGCAATGTACTGTTTTAATATTACCAGCGCAGTAAGTCCGATGATAAAGCTCACAATTTATGAAACTTTAAAAAAATTTATTAAACGTCAAAAATTTTAAATAAAACTAGCTATTTTTGTGTATCACGGTTGGTTCTGTCTTGTAATAGTATATTTTTTTAATTTGTGCCGTTTGTAAAAAAAGTGATAAGAAAATAATATTGTTTTCTGAGGAGACATTAAAAAAATGTCAAACTGTTTTGAAAGCCACAGAAAAACATAACCTTAAATATAAAGATGTTATTTTGCCTGATGAATATACAGACAGTGGTTATCACCGGGAATGCTATAAAGCATTCAAGGACTTATGACAAAATGTTCCACTTGTGAACGTTTCAATTTTGGAAAAAAAGTAAAAAAAGAACAAGTAAGAAAGTCTAAGTTCGGGCGGAGCCGAACATTAAATACCCGGCGCAAGTATTAAATATACGTTTTCCACCTTTCCGAAAGCTACCGCTACATGATAAGCGGGTGTATAAATATTAAGTAAACTAGCATCCTTAAATTTCGAAATATTGAAATTTCAAGCATTTCTGAAATTTACCGTTATATGAAAAGCGGCCGTAATTTTANTGCTAGAACGGTTAGCGAGATACATATATGTGATCATAAGTGGGCGGTGCCACGCCCATTTTCCAAAATTGTATCATAAGCTTATTTCTTGGTAAAAAATTGTTGCAACCATCAATTTTGAATAAATTAGCTTTAATATTTACTGATTTATCGAGGATCTCGTATTTTTCTAAATTACCGTTATATGGGATGTGGGCGTGGTTATTGTTTTTGTTTGTTGTATTTTATTGGTATGCTGTACTAGGGTCAACAACTGTGCCAAGTTTGGAAGAAATTGGTGCAGCGCTTACCAAAATATACACATGTAACTATAAGTGGGCGTGGCTACGCCCATTTTTCAAAAATCTTTAATATTCTTATTTCTCGTCTAAAAGTTATTCTAAATGTCACTTTTGAGTGAATTATCTTCAGTAGTTAGTAAAATATCGCAGTTTTCGTATTCCTGAAAATTACCGTTATATGGGAGGTAGGCGTGGTTATTGTCCGATTTCGCCCATTTTCAATACCATCCGACCTACGACCAAAAGAAGTACGAAGTTTCGTTAAGATATCTCAATTTTTACTCGAGTTATCGTGTGCACAGACGGACGGACGGACGGACAGACAGTCACCGCTTAATCGATTTCTCTTCTCATTCTGATCATTTATGTATACATTTGTCTATATCTATATCTATCTCGATTCGTTTTGCCTGTTACAAACAACCGTTATGTGAACAAAGTTATAATACCCTTGTGCACAAGTGCGCTCGGGTATAAAAATCGACCAGTGTACTTCCAGACAATTTACCTCCAGCTATGCCGTTGATACCTGAGTTGACCACCGAACCATCTAATTTTCAGCCATTATCAACAATATCTTCGGCATCACAACCAACTTTAATTTTTCAATCAATAGAACCACAACCTTCATCTTCTCAACAAAAATCTAATTTACAATATCACAACCTTTAATTTCTGAATCAACAGAGCCACTTACTCAATCTGGATCTTTTGAAGAAAACTCTGACATTTTCGCATTGCGAATAAAAAAAAAAAAACTTTAACATAGGAAATGTTACTCATACGCCATATACGAGTATTTACGATTACGGCCATGTACGATATGGCGTATGAGTAACATTATTTCCCGCTCCTACTTCATACAAAAAAATATTGCATACTTTCATTTGACCATCCAAAAGTTATTTGTTTATCCATCGATTTTCATCGATAGTAACTTGATTTTTTGGCAAAAAAACAGTTCTTATAAATTTTATATTCTATATTCCTTATAAAATTTTGCAAAAAATGGGCTTTGTGGCATAGCGAATAGCCATTGACATTAACAAATTTTGTAATAAATTGGAATTCAACCCGTAAGGACCGCCGTCTCCGATAAGTAACTAACAAAGTATAATTTTTATCCGTTTTTTCATGCTCGCACCTACGCCTTTAAAGCGTCTGTCAAGATGAAGGAACTATCGAAACGGTCTGGCAAGTGAGGAAACATCTTTTGATAGTTCCCCAAGTGACATATATAAAAATCAGCTTTTATACTATGACGAAAGTATAACTTAAAATCTTCATGGTTTAAGGGTGTCTGGCAGAGGGTAGAACCCATGCTAAGTGCCTGGCAATGAACGACGTGGTTTCTAATGTTATTACGAGAAAAATATATAAAAACTGACCTTTATACTATCACGAATTTGAGGTGGTATTTTATACACCTTTACTACCTGGTACCTGCCAAAGCCACCACTATCCAAATTTCATAGTCTGGGTTGGGGGCATACATAGAGAAGCTTTCACCCTTTATAAAATAACGAAGGTCTGGCCGTCGCTGGCTCTTGCTCTGTCACCTTTAGGTAGCGAAATAAATCTGTTTTGTTAAATTTTAACTTAAAAGATTAACAAACATTCAAAATAAACGGTTTTTGTATTTTAAGAACAAAAACTTGATATGAAGGCGTCTAGGACTTACCGTTGATTTTTGCCAATTATTTTGCTGACTGTGCCTCTTCCATACAAAAATTACTTTTTTTTCAATGAAAAATGATAAAAATCGACGGTAAATCTTGGCTAATTGCACTTTATTTCAATAAAATTGAATGTACCACGAAACTCTATACTCAAAATCTCTCCAAGAAATCCATCTAAAAAATTTGCTAATTTTTTTTTCTAAATATTGCACAAAGTTTGAAACTTAGATTTATACGACTGTTGTTAAAGAGTAAACCGTATCTTTACAAAAAAATAACTAAAATTAAATGACAAAAAATAAATTGTTAGAACTTGTCAATATGTGGTGCGTTTATAATTTTGACACGGATTGTCGACGGTAAAAGGTGAACACTTTCTAAAATCAGCATATAACGAAAAAATAAAATTTTGAGAACAAGTTAATTTTTCTTTTAAAAATGCGCAGGTTAGACCAAGGCATAACAAGGTAGAAGTGATTTCGACATTTCTCTCTTTCGAACTGCGACTGTAATGTCAACTNGGGGGCATACATAGAGAAGCTTTCACCCTTTATAAAATAACGAAGGTCTGGCCGTCGCTGGCTCTTGCTCTGTCACCTTTAGGTAGCGAAATAAATCTGTTTTGTTAAATTTTAACTTAAAAGATTAACAAACATTCAAAATAAACGGTTTTTGTATTTTAAGAACAAAAACTTGATATGAAGGCGTCTAGGACTTACCGTTGATTTTTGCCAATTATTTTGCTGACTGTGCCTCTTCCATACAAAAATTACTTTTTTTTCAATGAAAAATGATAAAAATCGACGGTAAATCTTGGCTAATTGCACTTTATTTCAATAAAATTGAATGTACCACGAAACTCTATACTCAAAATCTCTCCAAGAAATCCATCTAAAAAATTTGCTAATTTTTTTTTCTAAATATTGCACAAAGTTTGAAACTTAGATTTATACGACTGTTGTTAAAGAGTAAACCGTATCTTTACAAAAAAATAACTAAAATTAAATGACAAAAAATAAATTGTTAGAACTTGTCAATATGTGGTGCGTTTATAATTTTGACACGGATTGTCGACGGTAAAAGGTGAACACTTTCTAAAATCAGCATATAACGAAAAAATAAAATTTTGAGAACAAGTTAATTTTTCTTTTAAAAATGCGCAGGTTAGACCAAGGCATAACAAGGTAGAAGTGATTTCGACATTTCTCTCTTTCGAACTGCGACTGTAATGTCAACTCTTAACCCTATACAATTCAAAATTTTAATTTTTTAATTTCAATTTTCAATTTTGGGCTCTGCGACCGATTTTAAATACATACATACAAAAATAAAATGAAAAGGAATTACGAGCGGTGCGCTCTGTGTGGCAAGAGCCAGGACAACAAACTTGTGCGTTATTTTAAACCTCCTAATTGTCAAGTGAAACGACAACGGTGGGCAAGTAGCTGCGGTGTTCCATTAGGAGACTCTTCGCGTGTGTGCGAACACCATTTTAGTGGCAGTGACTTTATTTGTTGTCCCTCACAGCCGAGTAGTTCAAAGCGGACGCGTTTGTTCCCAGGTGCAGTGCCTCTACCATACAATTCCCCAATCCTTGAGTTATCTGAAGTGTCGGCCGTTCCTGAGGTGTCTGCGGGGACGAAGTTAGCTGTTGATGCACAGATTCAAACTGAGTAACTCTGCCATAAACAAGCACGACCGGATCCACGAGTACATTAACATATATGTACATATAACCCCCCCTAGGGCAGGCACCTTGTCGTTGGTGCGGGGGCTTAGCTGAATCAACATTCAGTCCTTCCCTGGTCTGGGGAAACGCAGCCGCTCTTGCAGCTTCTGCGCTGCTCTCTTTTCAGGTTCAGGGCTGCTGGCGAACAGCGACCAAGAACTGCCCCCTCCTAATCCAGGGTGTTAAGCGACCGTGCCTATTGGACGGTTTGCAGCCAGAAGGTTATAAACCGGCTGTATTTTAACGGCCCCTCTTCGACACCGGGCCGCATCGGAGAGTAACGGTGGCCTTACCGCGACAAGGGGCGCTGGCGCGGCGGACCTGCTGAGATCCCCTTACATATTTTTGTCTGCTGAGGTCGCCTCGACGAGCAGGCGGTCGTACGAACAAGATGATTAAAAAACAACAACAAAAAATTAACAAACAACAAAAACAACAACAAAAGCACAGTACAACAACAGCAACAAATACTGCTGTAGCATCAACAACAGCAGCAGTAGACACGGTCACATCAGGCACTCATAGTAGCACTACGCGAAATGGGAAGGACTCCAGGCGAGGGAGCTTCATGGAGCTGCTCACTGAAGAGGAGGCGGCGCTCTTCATCGAACACGCCAGAGACGACGAGGAGGAGCAGAGCACTAGCACCGGTATCGGGCACCGGTAGCAATACAGGTCAGAGGGTTCTCTTTCTTCTCTTTTCAGGCACGATAACACAGGGATATCTGATTGCAGGCACCGCTCTGTAAGCCGGCACCGGTCCAAGAGCAGGAGCCAATCAAAGGGAAGGCACCATCACGACAGCAAGCACAGCGACGGGTCGCTGGGAAGGCACCGCAGGTCCCCCAGCAGTTCATCGGCCTCTGACGAAGCTGGGTGGCAGACCCAGAAGAAGAAGCAGCGCAGGTGCAGACCTCCTCCACTACCCCCATCGGGTCAACCGGGCGCTCTTGACGACTACCACCGCGCCGGCTTGGGCGGTTCTGGTGTCAAGTAGTACCCTCGCTACCTGAAGCAGAGGACCGCAGAGGAAGCTCGTGTCATGGCAGGAGTTCGGGTGGAGGTTGAGAAAGAGGAGCGTGAGCGCGAGTTCGCAAGCGCACAGGCGACAAGGCCGCACCCGCCAGTGGGCGGAAGAGCGACCCACTCAAAGAGGCACATAAACCCGCGCCTGCTGAAAAGCAGAGCAGCGGGACGCAGAACATAGACCCGCGCCCGCTGAAAAGCGGAGAAGCGGGGAACGCCAGAACCAGCATAGACCCGCGCCTGCTGAAAAGCAGAGGAGCGGGAAACAGCAGCATCACGGACCCGCGCCCGCCGTTTGGTGGAGAAGCGGGGAACAAACAGGTACCAATACAGGTGAAGCAACAGCACCAAAGCGCAGCAGCAACCAGATTACGCCACCGGATTTGCCTTCCAGTAAGCGTCAGCGAGGGCAAGCACCCCCTCTGGAATCATGGCCCAGGAGCCAGGGCGGAACTGCCGGCCAGGGACAGGCGCGGGAGGCAGCCACTCAGCAGCCCAGCTGCTGCCCTGAGCTCGGAGGACCTAACGAAGCTCCATGATGCCATCATGGAGGAGGTCTTTAAAGGGTGGTCGCACCCGCTGGCGTTCTGTGGGGTATACTTCCGCTCAGGTATGCTCCTGGTTGATTGCAAAGAGGAGCGAACAGCAACCTGGCTAACCCAGAAGGCACCCTGTTTAGGCGGTTGGAATGGGCCCGCGTTGTGCACCAAAAGGGGTGATGACATCCCGCCAGTGCACCACATCACGGTCTTCCTCCCGAGGAGCGCTGGTAAATCAGCCGAGTACGCGCTGACGTTACTCCAGGCCCAGAATGAGGGCATCCATACCTCCGCGTGGAAGGTGATCTCCTGCAGCTCCGAGGACAACGGGCTCAGGCTCAATCTGGGCATTGACGAGGAGTCCTACGTCAGCATCAAGAAGGCTGGCTTCAACGTGAACTACAGGTTTAGCTTTGTAACGGTAAGACCTTGGCGACATAAGACGACAGGCAGCAAGGAGTCAGAGTCGCAAGGCATGCAAGTCGACGCGGCTGCTGACTCCACTGCTGCCCAAGCGACTGAGTCGACCGAGGGTTTACCGGCTAACCTGGCACCGAACCAGACCAAGGCACCAGCCCTGATTAAGGCACCAGTTCCTGCTAGCGCCTCCGGGTCAGGGGACTCCACCAGCCAGGCCGCGTATGTGCCTACCACCCAGGAACTGCTAGCAGATATCAGCAGGCTTGAGCTCGACAGGCGTAGCGAGGGCGATTTGCGGCTCTCTGATCTGGACGAGCCCAAGCTATGAGCACACCGCAATTGGCAGTAGCCCAGGTCAACCTGCACCACGCGGTGGCTGCCTCGGCGGTCATTGCAAGCAGGTTAGCCACGGAGGACCTGGGCATTGTAGTGATCCAAGAGCCGTGGAGCTACAGAGGCCAGGTCAGGGGCTTAAATCACAACTGTAATAAGGTAATTTGGGACCCCTCTAGTGAGAGGCCCAGAGCGTGTGTAGTGTTGAAGAAAGATATTGACTATTTCTGCATTACAGAGTTTTTAACACAGGATTTGGTAGCAGTTCAGACGACGCTGTCAATACACGGCAGAAGCACGGAGGTCGTCTTTGCTGCAGCCTATTTCGCGGGGGACAACGTCACCGTTCCACCCCTGGAGGTACAGCAGCTGGTGGAATTCTGTCGGAGGAAAAGGATTCCGATCATCCTAGGCTGCGATGCGAATGCCCACAATGTGGAGTGGGGCAGCACGGACACGAACCGTAGGGGTGAGTGCCTTCTAGAATACATTATTAGTGAAGACCTTTGCATACACAATGTCGGTCATAGTCCAACATTTGTTACTAGGGTTAGAGATGGAGTACTTGACGTCACTCTCAGTAACGGATTGGCCAGCCCTTTGATCAGCCAGTGGCGGGTCTCACCAGAGCCCTCCCTGTCTGATCACAGGATTATCCGATTTGTACTGGGAGCGGAGGTCATGACAGCTTGTATAAAGAGGAACCCCAGGAAAACCGACTGGGCCAAGTACAATGAGCTACTCAGGGCTAACCTGCCTAGCTTGAGGGTAAAATATGGAAAGGTCGACTGTATAGAGGTGGAAAACAAAATAAATGAGCTGAATGGCTCCATACTGGATGCCTTTAACTCTAGCTGTCCCGTGTCTAAGCCAAAGGGGAGGTCTCAGCCTACTTGGTGGTCACGGGAGCTCTCAGAACTCAGGAAGGAGGTGCGCAGACTCTTCAATCGAGCCAAGCGCACGGGGTACTGGGACGAGTATTCAGCCACCTTAACAACATATAGTAAGGCGATTAGAAAAGCCAAGCGTAGCAGCTTCAGGTCCTTCTGTGAGACCATCTCATCTACCCCTGCGGCTGCTAGATTGTACAAAGCCTTGCCGAAGGACAGTACAGGAACCAGGCTAGCCATTAGGCTACCAGGCGGCACGTATTCAGGTAAGAAAAAGAAAGAGCACTCGCCCTGCTATCTGCCCACTTCCCTGATGCCATTCCAC
>NW_016175883.1:0-9662 GCF_001687245.7 Rhagoletis zephyria
AGGTAAATATTTAAGAATATACATTAGTAAACTTTTTCGATCCAAGAAAAAGACTGAAGCCGCTTGCATCGAAACACGACGAACCACTAAAGCTGCCATTAGGCACGCCCGTAGCGTACATTTTCGTTAAATGATTTTAAATAAACAGTTTGTACCCGACAAGAAAAAGGTCTTTCAAAGCCTGTTCAAAATTTCACTGTAATCTAATTTGCCTCAAAAATGTTCGCGTCTTTCACCAACACCGCCAACATTACAAAGCAACTCTTTTGTATTGAAATTCTATGCTTTTACGCAGCTAAAATGTTGCATCATAAATTATGTGGCAAAAGATAAGCTAAATATGCAGCAAATGAAAGGCAAACAAAAACAATAGCAACAAGTATGTGGCAATAAATGGTTGTAGCTGATAATAATGGCAGCTATGTAAAATGACAGTCAAAGTGGCACCCAAAAGCTGTTGTAACTAGCGCGCAATTCGGATAAGGCTACTGTTGGCTTTTGTTAAATGTAAATGAAAAGCGAGATTGTTGTTTTTGGCTGCCATAAGCTATAGCCATTCATCACTGGCATTGTTTAAATTACGAGTACTTTTATTTCGCTGCTCTTATAACTCATCTCCGTACATATTTCCATTTTGTAACACTAAGCGTTAAGTAGTATAAAATATCAGCCAAAAAATGCGAGCATTTNTCTGGCATTGTTTAAATTACGAGTACTTTTATTTCGCTGCTCTTATAACTCGTCTCCGTACATATTTTCATTTTGTTACACTAAGCGTTAAGTAGTATAAAATATCAGCCAAAAAATGCGAGCATTTAAAATGTCCAAAATTTATTTATGTACGTACAAAAACAAAGCATATATTTTTTGTAGCAAGCAGTAAAGAAAACGCTCTTCCCACAACATTCCCTTTTTCTCTTCACATTTAATTGCAACATTTTCTTATAAAATGTATTAACTTCGAAAAGTGTAGTTATTATGTTTGCTGTTATTGCTGTTGCAATTTTTCTTCATACTCTTGTCAACGCCACTGCCACTTGAGAATATTGTAATTCACTTGCTAATTATTTATAGTGTTCGCAAGTTGTAAAGTAAGTAATTTATTGTCGTGGGTGTACTAAGGCGTGAATTTGTGATTTACTTGAGTGTTAAATGGCTCAGAAAGACGCGCAGCTGTGAAGAAGAAGAGGAAGTAGAAGTGAGAGCTTGGCATGTGCTAGGTGTGAGTAGCGCACTCAGGTTTAATAAAAGCGCTCGGAAGCTGTTAAAATAATGCAGCGCTACAAAAGGACAGCAAAGTGAAAAGCTCGTTAAGTGTTTTTGAAAGTTGAGAATAACAGCTGACATAAAATGATTCTTCTACCTCATTATGTTTACAATGCAAAAATTCGAGTAAAATTAAATAAAATCAAGCCATAACAACGACGGTCGTATTCAAGTGACTTGAGATGCATATTGCAAATCTGTAGAACCCAGGTTCACACCCGGATCCGACTGACATTCAACAAGTTTTTTTTAGTGATCGTTCTGTTTAGAAGACCTTAAAAAGTCAATGATTTTCATTTATCAAGCAGTGGCCGAAGTGAGCACGATGCACTCCGGAGGAGGAGGGGTGAAATGGGAGATGAAGTTCGATATACGATATAACATTTCAGGACCGAACTAGACAAAAAAGCGACCTGGAATGAGACAATTTTAGAGAATACCTTCAGGGCCCACACCCAAAGGTAGTTCACAGATGGCTCAAACGCTGACGGCAGGGAAAGAATTTTCAGCCCTAAGGCCAAGATCTCCATTCCGCTGGGGCACTACCCTAGTATGTTTCAAGCGGAGGTTCACGTCATCCGTGCTTGTGCGAAAATAATTCTGCACAGACAATCAAGTAGCCATTAAAAGCCATATACTCATGTGACATTAAATCACCGGTGGTATGTGAATGTGTAGCGAGACTAAATACCCTGGGGGGAAAACAACATACTGCTAATACTGTGGGTCCATCAATGCCCATCTTTGTCAGTAAAAATTGTGTCATTCACCGCGTAGTGGAAATCCGGCATAATTCGCATTGATGAAGTGACAAATTAGTAACCATTTTTATTTTTTTTTTTTTTGATTTGTCACTTGTCAAATATCTACTTTATGATAAAAAAAACGGAATTTATTGGCTTTTATTGTCCGGTTAAATATATATTTATAATCGAAATGACATTAATGTACAACACCTAGGAGGAAGGAGGCAATTAATTGCACCCTCATTGCCATAAACAGTAAACAAATGGCTGGTGAGAAAAATGCAATTTCAATTTCTCCAAGCATTAGCATANTGTAAAATATATATTTATAATCGAAATGACATTAATGTACAACACCTAGGAGGAAGGAGGCAATTAATTGCACCATCATTGCCATAAACAGTAAACAAATGGCTGGTGAGAAAAATGCAATTTCAATTTCTCCAAGCATTAGCATAAATATCAAATAAAATGAGGCAAGCACTTTCTGCTGACTCACCCTGGCAACAAACAATCATGATTTTTACACCCATATTGCCATTAGCTACAGCTGATTTGCTGACTTTTGCACTCTCAGCGCGTGTGTGTGCTGCTTTGCACTTACATATCGCGCACTGAATGACTCGCAGCCACTGCACTAGAAACCTGTATGGCATTGGAAATAGAACAGCAGCAATATGTCGTCAGTGGAATCGAGTACCATTTGCACATCTTCGCGTAGTTTAATAAAGAAGTGAAAAATAGCTGAGCAGCATGTGTGGATATTCGAGAACGGATGCAATCAAAAGGTGTACTCACTCATTGATGCTGATTCAAAATTATCAATGGCGTACGTGAGCTGAATAGGAAGCATTGCAATTAAGTGGTAGATGTACATATTTCTTTAATTTTTTTACTAGAGGAATGTGGCAATGCACTTGATTACGTAGCGCAAGTTCAGTTATAGATGCGTAAAATACACAAATGCATAATTGCTTTTTTAATTTGTAAGAATAACTATATACATACATAAATACATACTAGTCACAGTCCGGGGGTGTCTGATGTTTTTCGCTGAGTGCAACACTCCATATTCGAAAAATTTCCTAGTAACACAATTAAATTGTCCTTTAAGTTAAAATAGGTTTCTGTCAATGTTATTGTGGCTTNTCACTTGATTGCGTAGCGCAAGTGCAGTTATAGATGTGTAAAATACACATATGCATAATTGCTTTTTTAATTTGTAAGAATAACTATATACATACATATGTAAATACATACTAGTCACAGTCCGGGGGTGTCTGATGTTTTTCGCTGAGTGCAACACTCCATATTCGAAAATTTTCCTAGTAACACAAATAAATTGTCCTTTAAGTTAAAATAGGTTTCTGTCAATGTTATTGTGGCTTATTAGCATTTTATTTTTAATATTTTTATACGATTGTTTATTAGGAAAAATTGAAAAAGCAACAAAGTCTAAGCGGTAGAAGTTAAAGCAGCTATTTCGTAGATCACCACATTTCCTCATCAGACTTCTTTTTTCTAGACTTCAGCCTGCTGAAAAACTTATTGTGGAAAAGCAACAATAATGTGTAAAAATGGTAGAAGTGATAGCTATTTCGGAAATCACCGCAAACACCAACAAAACCAACAACCACATGATCAAGTGAATTGCAGCGGANTTCCTCATTAGACTTCTTTTTTCTAGACTTCAGCCTGCTGAAAAACTTATTGTGGAAAAGCAACAATAATGTGTAAAAATGGTAGAAGTGATAGCTATTTCGGAAATCACCGCAAACACCAACAAAACCAACAACCACATGATCAAGTGAATTGCAGCGGAATAGCTGCGATTGATTGTGTTGGCATAACAAAATGAAAAAGTGAAAAAAAGCAACGATAATTTACAAGGAGAGCTTAGCACAGTGCATAGGCAACTGGCCGAGTCAGTGGGATCATCGGTTCGAAGCCTACTGAAAGAAGTCTGATGAGGAAATGTGGTGATTTCCGAAATAGCTATAACTTCCACCATTTTTGTTCAAAAAACAATAAGTTTTTCATTAAAAACGGCCTCAAGCTCATTAAAAATGGTTGAATATAATTGTTATAAGGCCATAAAATAACAAAAACTAATACCTTTATTTTTAAAACAAAATCTAAAAATTAAAAGATATAAAAATGTAAAATAAGATCCTAAAAACTAAGTGAAATTGAAAATATATACACANAAACAATAAGTTTTTCATTAAAAACGGCCTCAAGCTCATTAAAAATGGTTGAATATAATTGTTATAAGGCCATAAAATAACAAAAACTAATACCTTTATTTTTAAAACAAAATCTAAAAATTAAAAGATATAAAAATGTAAAATCAAAAGTAAAAAACTAAGTGAAATTGAAAATATATACACATGTATTTATTTTTAAAGCAATAAAATCTAAAATCGAAAAGAAAATTGTATTGAAAAAATAAAAATTATGATTTATTAAAAAAGTATTAAATAAAGCAAACCTAATAAAACATATTTTTAAAAACTAAATGAAATAACATTAATTCTTAAATTTTTTCAAACAATAAAATCTAAAAGGTTGCTGGAAACTAATTTAAAAGAAGAATATAGATAGTAGATATTTAAAAATTTATGTAAACTAAAACAATATTTTTATTTTTACAACAAAATCTAAAATTTAAAAGGCAATTAAATTAAAAAAGCACCAAAAAAGTTAAATAAAATCCTAAAAATTAAAGTAAATATAATACTACATACATATTTATTTTTAAAACGATAAAATCTTAGACCGAAAAGAGCATTGTCTTAGAAAAAAAATATAATAATTTAAAGAAAAAAACATGCTTTTAAAAATGTCATGAAATTAAAAAAAAAANAATAGATATTTAAAAATTTATGTAAACTAAAACAATATTTTTATTTTTACAACAAAATCTAAAATTTAAAAGGCAATTAAATTAAAAAAGCACCAAAAAAAGTTAAATAAGATCCTAAAAATTAAAGTAAATATAATACTACATACATATTTATTTTTAAAACGATAAAATCTTAGACCGAAAAGAGCATTGTCTTAGAAAATAAATATAATAATTTAAAGAAAAAAATATGCTTTTAAAAATGTCATGAAATTAAAAAAAAATATTTTTCTTTTTTAGAACTATACGATTAACAATAAAATTCAAAAGGGAAATAATAAACAACCGAATTAAAAAAAAATCTTTTTAAACAATGAAATCTAATAAAAAATTTTGTAAAAACAATTCGCTTGCCAATGATTTCGAACACGGTCNCAAAAAGGAAATAATAAACAACCGATTTAAAAAAAATTCTTTTTAAACAATGAAATCTAATAAAAAATTTTGTAAAAACAATTCGCTTGCCAATGATTTCGAACACGGTCTTTCTTAGTCCTAGGAAAGACTTTTTATTACCTTAGCTTGAATGGCCCTCTAAGCCAAAATGATTAATGNTTGCCAATGATTTCGAACACGGTCTTTCTTAGTCCTAGGAAAGACTTTTTATTACCTTAGCTTGAATGGCCCTCTAAGCCAAAATGATTAATGGGGCGAGAAGCTGCGAATAGCTTCTATCAGAAATGGAACTAAGTGGAAATTACTTGTCTGGGAAAAAAAAGTTTCTCCAGTTTCCATAGCCGTCATGAGTCTCCTCTCTCTATATAGTTATAATGTCTTCTTACTGGGAGATTTTTTTTTTTCAAAAGTAAACTCCAAAATTAAAAGAAATTCCGAGCCGAAGGTGTTTATACTATGTAGTGCTCCCTTTTGTGGCAGAGAAGTGATCTTTCACACCTTTCCCTTGAATAGAAATAATAATAAACTAAATTCAGTATTTTTATACATACTTCTAACTGCAATAAGTAGCAATGCCGACACTGTACCCACTACACACCAACAACGGCAAACGCACCCAGATAGCCAGCAAGCAAGCTCTCGGATTAATGACCTGCTAATCCGCGTTCTACAATTTATGTAATTATTTAGACCATCAAAAAGAATCCCAAAAAGTTAGGCTAAAAAAAAGAGCTGAGCCAGCCAAAAAATCCGACACTTAAACCAGAGAGCATACGAAATAACGACAATCATTAGAAGAACGGAATGACTACTACTGAACCTTTTTATATATGTACATACAAATGCATACATATAAGTTCATATGTATTTTTGTATAAATTTGTTTGTCCATTTGTGCACAAATATGTTTTACGCTTGGCTTAGTGTTTGCATTTGGCCGCCAACGCCGGCGCTGTCGCCGGTAAACTGCTTGCAAATTAATTCACACCAAAGCAGACGCATTAAGAATCACTTTATTGGCATGAAAAAGTGCTGAAGAAATTAAATTAGTGCAAGAAAAAGGTGAAAAAAAACAAGAAAGAAATGTCAAGTAAAAAAAGGGGCTATAAGCAGCCATGTTGCACTTCAAATGCGTTCGTCTTGGCCCCCCCCGCCCCCCACCTGAAACAGCCATCAGAGCGCGTCAACAGCCAGCGACGACATTCAAGTTAGCTGAAGCATAAGTAAGCGATGCGACTGGGCAACTTTTCCATGCGACGGCACCAAGCCAGACAGTAAAAACAAATAACCAAGCACACACACACACACACACATACAAGTACCCTTGCACAGCCACCCGCATGCAATTTTTCTGCGCTGCAGCAATAAGTAGCCTGGAGATGCTTGAACTTCAAGTTGAGACTCGAGGGATCCTCCGGCAAGCGGCAAAGTATGTTCACACAGCTGTTAAGCTGCTCTTTAAGTTGAAAGGAAAGTTTCCTAGCACTTGTTACTTCTTACCAGATATTCTTTCACAGCCAGCGATGGAAAATTTTCCTCAGCTACTTCAGGTATCTATGTATGTATGTACTAGCGTGCGCGTTGCCAGACTATTCAATTGATTAACCGCTGCTGTGCTGTCACGGCCGTCGCGCTAAGTTTACTGAACAGTTGAGGTCGCATAATGAGGAAAGTTTCCAGTGATTAATGGTTCGCGAAGGTGGGAAGGTGTATTGATTTTTAAATGCTGGTATTTTCTTTGGATTTAAAAGACATCGACCTTTCGGTTGAGTGGGATACGAATCGAATGCAAAACCTGCGGCAATGATAAGAACTTGTAGTTTGCAACTCGTGTGCTTAAAATAGCTTAAAGTGTTTGGATTTTGATTAGGGCGACCTTTTTAAAGCTTTTACACGAGTTTCAAAATAAATCAAAACAAAAAAATTTAAAAAATGAAATAGCCCCCATTTTTACTTCTTTCCCTTTGGAATTTTTTCAGCATTCTATTAGGACTTTTTGGAGTGCCTGCGTAATTTTTTGTGATACTTTCTTTTGAATGTTTGGGATGTTTTCGATACTCTTTTGTATTTTTTTAAATCTTCAAGCTAAGAGTGAGATTAACTTAAAAATTCACGATAAATAAGCAAAAGCTCAATCCCACTTGCAAAGAAATGAAGCTTTCACTTAAACGCTTAAACCAAAAAATGTTTTTCAGAAACGTTGGTAAAACTTGTACTTGTATATTGAGATCACTTGAATATTTGAAGCTTTCTAATTTATTTTAAAAGCTTTCTTTCCAATGCTTGCGATAAATTAATGTCTGTTACATAAAGCTTTCACTCATACTTACGTGAACTTTGTAGACCAATTCTGATGATTGTATTTCAAATATCTACAGTCTTTAGTAGGACAGTTGTCAATTATAATCAACTATCTTGAAAGATCTGTTTTGTGTTTTAAAATACTAAACGAAAGATCTGGTAACAAGGAGGTATTTGCCTAATTCTGTTTGTAATTAAAAAAAAAAATTGTTTTTAAAATAGTAATACGAAAACTTTAAAGGACACTAAATTAAAAACAGAAAAAATTTAATTTAAAAAAGAATTAATAAAAGAAGTTTTAAAAATTGTATTATATTAAAAAATATATTTCGTATTAAAACAACCAAATCTATAAATTACAAGTAATTTTTAGCAAAAAAAACCGACTTCAGTNAATAAAAGAAGTTTTAAAAATTGTATTATATTAAAAAATATATTTCGTATTAAAACAACCAAATCTATAAATTACAAGTAATTTTTAGCAAAAAAAACCGACTTCAGTTCTCATATAAAAAAAAATATATATATCTCATGATCCACTGATCGGATCTTAACCGGATCGGAACCTCTGAGACACTACCTCTCCAATACAAAAAAGTTTATCGAAATCGGTTGACGTGGTCCAAAGTTATGCGCTAACTTATATAAAAAAAAATATGTATATATTCCGACGAACTGATAACCTCCTCCTTTTTTGAAAGTCGGTTAAAAAGAAACTAAATTTAAAAAGACAAAAAAAAATATTATAAAAAAAGGTCCTAAAAACTAAATGATATGAAAAAAATATTTTTGTTTTTAAAACTAATAGAAAAAATATTAGATAAATTTAAAAAAAAGAAAAAATTAATTCCTACAAATGTAATCAAACTCCTTTTTAAAACAATAGAATCTAAAAATTAAAAGACAATTAAATTAAAAAAATTAATTAAACAAAAAAAAAATGTTTCTATAGCGTAATTGAATTAAAAAAGTATCTTTTAGGAACAATACAATTTTAACTTTAAATTCAAAATAAAATAAGCTTCAAAATTTTTTATGAAATTAAACAAAACATATATATTTTCTTTTGAAAATAACAAAATCTAAAAATTAAAAGAAAGTTTAATTAAAAAGAAAAAACAAAACAAATTCTGAGGCCCAAGGACTCGAAACTCATATCTTTTGTTATGCCAGTGCTTTGCCCACTCGGTCATTGCGAGTGTTGGAGGAGCGCGGGCAAAATGATATATGTACAACCGCTTTCTGTCAAAAGAACTTTTTACCACTAAAGTCGGTAAGAGAGATTTGTGTTTGTAAGACTTTCGTGCCAGACTAAAAATGATCTTTCAAACTATCTTGCCTGTTGTAGTTCAATGGTCTTACAAAATATTCAACTATCTTAGCCAAAATTGCTCTGTAAGCTTTCACTTCTATTACATTTTATTTTTATTTAATTTTTTTTTTTGTTTTGTGAAAAAAATATATTTTAAACTTAAAAGCAAAAAAAAATCACGGCCATTAAGCGGCTTATTTTACTGCATTCCCACTTCTTCACACCTCACCTCGTGCACTTTATCAACGAGCCAGCGAAATGTCTGAATTCCATTCATAACTTATGTATGTATGTATCTATATATATAGCATATTTACCACCACCAAAAATGCAATTGAAAATTCAATTTACGCAAAAGATATGCATATTTGCGAGCGGCAAAGCACATTTTACCTGGAAATGCATTTTCCGCTGAGTGCCGGATAAAGGTGAGTGCTTCGGTTTTTTCCTTTTTTGTTGTTAGCGGTCTCGCCGCAAACGAATCTATGCATACATACATGTGTATGTACATATACAGACATATGGAATGTTTATACACCTTGTGGCATTGCTGTTGCTGTTATTGATATTTAATCCCCAGGCACTCGTAAATTCATTACATACATATGTATGCATATATTTGTATATACATACATTCATAGATAAAAGTTAATGGAAATGCGCACAGATAAATCTACATGCACACATATGTATGTACATATGCATATGTATATTTATTTGTTGGCATGAAAATGGA
>NW_016175885.1:0-9662 GCF_001687245.7 Rhagoletis zephyria
AATCGAATAACCCCACGGCCATAATTGTGTTTTAAAATAGTCACTACGATAAACACTTCACTTTTCCTCCCAAATCACTCCGAAACATTTCAGTCGAAAATTAGCAAATGACAGCACTGATACCAAATATCTGTGGTCATAAGCAATAACCCCCTAAGTCGACTTAAGAAAGAATTTAGTTATATACATATGCTATCGTATTCTGCGACTAGTATTCCATGTGTATGTGAATTCCCCATCTCGCCAGCTAGGCTATTTGAAAAATTATAGACGAAAATATTTTGATTTCCCCATAAGGTTAACATTACAATCCAAAGTTCGTAAACTTATATACTTAATTTTTTATGAGAAATCGGTTTATTAACGAGGTTTACTCGGTTACGAGGCATTTACGCGTTTCCAAGGTGTGAAATATTTTTTTACTTTCTTTAACGAAAAAAAGAAGACACCTATTTTTTATTTCGGCATTATATTCGAAAATATCGAGAAAAATATCGGAAATTTCGAACTCACAAGGAATTATATTTTTAAAATATTTTGCAGTTAATATACTTTATTTCGGAGAAAATCATTTAAGCAATCAAAATTAGTGTAATTACGTCAGCTTTTTATTAGAATGCAATTTTTTATATTTTTTTTAGTTTTTTTATTAATTATTCAATGTTTAGTATGCAATGTTTAATTTGTTATTATTTTCTTTTTTCTTAAATCTTAATAGTGGTCAAATTTATGGAGAACACAGTAAAAATTTAAGAATGGAAAAACCAAAACCGTATAGTTACGATTTTTTTCATGCTTGCGTACATAAGGTAGCCCTGGCAATGCATGCGCTGAAACTTTATGTACGCAGGCATGAAAATAACTCGTAACTTCTTCAGTTTTGGTTTTTCCATTTTCAAATTTTTATAGTGTACTCCATAGAGTTTGACAACTACATATTTAGATTGCAAAAAAAAACAATAAACAAACAATAATAAAATAAAAAATAAAAATATTTTAAATAGTTATATTTTTTAATGCAAAACATTGTTTATTTAAATATATCTCACATTCTAATACACAGTCGAGGTAAGTACGCAAATTTTGCTTACTTAATTGTTTCTCTCCGACAAACAATTTATTAAAAAAGATACTTCTTTGTGAATTCATAATTTCGGAAATTTTTTTCGATAAAGAATGTAAAAAAAAAATATTTCACACCAAAAAAAAATATTGAGATGTAAATATTGTATGGAATGACCCATAAATAGAGGGACAACACAGTACACGATTTTCCATTTTCTCGTTTCAGTTCGCGTACATTTTTTACTTTTTTAGTAAGAAGATAAACCACTTATCGTTGTAAAAGATTTGTGCTTTTTGAATAGTTTAGTTAAATAATATATTTTACTAGTGTATTAAAACTGAAAACTGGCGATTTATTGCATTTTCGACCATGTAATTGCTCGTACAAAAAAACTATACCTCATAAAAGTTTTCTGTTAATAACTCTAAAATGCTTAACAATACATATTAACCTACCGCCCTTAAAATATGATGTACCCCTCCCAAAAATTTTGGACGTAATTGTACGATATATTCCAGTGTTTATACAGTGATCGAAAAAATTACTGCCGCACTTGCAACATGCACTTTGTTCTACTAGAATTCAATGGGTTCCAAAACTACATACTCCAAACCTTTCTAAGAAATCTAATTAAAAAGCTGAAAATTTTTACGAAAGTTTGTTAATTTTTTTTTAATATTGCACAAAGTTTGAATCATGGGTTTACACTAATAACAAAAAACTTAATAAAATGTTAAAACTTGTGGTGCGGCTATAATTTTTTCGGCCACTGTATATCATGAATATTTTGCCGAACGCCGCCCGCCGCCCGCCGCCGCGTCGATGTTTCCATGACTCGGCGGCGGCGAGGAAAAAAATACAAAAAACGGCGACGGCTATGNGGGTTTACACTAATAACAAAAAACTTAATAAAATGTTAAAACTTGTGGTGTGGCTATAATTTTTTCGGCCACTGTATATCATGAATATTTTGCCGAACGCCGACGCCGCCGCGCCGATGTCTCCATGACTCGGCGGCGGCGAGGAAAAAAATACAAAAAACGGCGACGGCTATGGCGTGGCTCGGCGGCGTATACCTCTAATACATACACATTTACATACATACATATGCGACAGCAAACGGGTCATCTAAATAAGAATTTCTTCAAATGTTCTAATGATACTTTAAAAGCAAAGTTGCTCCACCAGAACAAGAATTTGCGTGTGGAACTTTTTTCTTGCTAAGTAATAAACATAAATTTTTAAAATTGCACATTCGTACAAACACGCTTACGCTCAGATTTTCGGCTATGAACATGGTATGTGTGTATATATGGATCTTATGTATATATATATGGATCTTACTTACATAAACCCAAACTTGCNCTTGCTAAGTAATAAACATAAATTTTTAAAATTGCACATTCGTACAAACATGCTTACGCCCAGATTTTCGGCTATGCACATGGTATGTGTGTATATATGGATCTTATGTACATATATACATATGTGACTATGTAACAACAATTGCCGGCCCTGAAGTGCTGCAATGATTGCAACAATTCTATGTAGCTTCGTCTTGCGGCCGTTTCATTATTGGACGCTGCCAATCAGCGTTTGGATTAAAACTACAACTTTTAATTGCTGATGTCATTGTCTAACGCAATTGAGTTATTTATTTATGTTAAGTTTCCATATGCAGTTACTAAGCGCGTGGCGTCACTGTTGAGCTGTTATATTTCAAACTAGAGATGGGCGCGGGACCCACGGTACTGATTTCAAAATGGCCGGGATTAGGAAAGTTTTTAAAAAGGACAAAACTCCTTTCTCGACACTCCCGATAAAACTCGTAAACTCCGAAAATACGTTCAAACATATTTTATTGAGACGAAGCAAAACAAAATAATCGGAAGGTGCCAGATCTTTTAACATTTTTTTACTATTTAATATTAATTTGAAAGACATTTGAATTTCGGGACCCGCGGTACAAATCTAAAACACGTCGAGATGGGCGCNAATGATTGCAACAATTCTATGTAGCTTCGTCTTGCGGCCGTTTCATTATTGGACGCTGCCAATCAGCGTTTGGATTAAAACTACAACTTTTAATTGCTGATGTCATTGTCTAACGCAATTGAGTTATTTATTTTATACTAGTTGCCAGGCGGCCTAGACTAGACGCTTGCATATTTGTACCGTTAAGTTTCCATATGCAGTTACTAAGCGCGTGGCGTCACTGTTGAGCTGTTATATTTCAAGCTAGAGATGGGCGCCTGACCCACGGTACTGATTTCAAAATGGCCGGGATCAGGAAAGTTTTTAAAAAGGACAAAACTCCTTTCCCGACACTTCCGATAAAACCCGTAAACTCCGCAGATATATACAGACATATTTTATTGAGACGAAGCAAAACAAAATAATCGGAAGGTGCCAGATCCTTCATAACTTTTTTATTATTTACTATTAATTTCAAAGACATTTGAATTTCGGGACCAGCGGTACAAATCTAAAACACGTCGAGATGGGCGGATTCGGGAATTAAGAATTTAATATCGGGATCGGTGGGATCGGGATTGAATGTTAAGTCCCGTGCCCATCTCTACTTCAAACCCATTTGATACCAGTTTGGCGGGAGTCCGCCAGTAAGGTATAGTCGCTCGCTGGGCTTAAATTAAGCAGATGTTCGTACGTATTATTCTTATTTAATTGCTTATGCATTTAATGCCATTTCAACTGTACAATAGCAGTTTTGACCATCATTTAAGTATATAATTAGTAATGCAATTGGCTACGGTCGAAATGCAGATGATAGGTAGCATTTGATGAACAAGTAATTAAATTAAAAGAATGCAAAATTATTTCAGTGTCAATGCATTCATGCTTTTATACAATATTTTTTATTAGAAAAAGAAAATAAGACCGTTGAACTGCAAAATCAAATAATTTGACTGTTGTCTCTACGTACATATTCGAATGTAATAAACTCGTATACATTCTCTTGCTTTTCAGCCTAAAAGCGGATTCATCGGTCTACCCGTAGTTCTGAACTTTTTCTTCTCTCACAGAGAGAGAAACACAATAACAACCACAAGAACAAGAAAAAAAAGTTCTGAACTAATGCGATGAATCCGTCTTAAGGACGCGTTTATATTATGATGGCATAATAGTATATGGGCAAATCTAAAAAACAGGTACACCTTCAAAACAAAAAAATTTAATTTTTAATTTGTGGGCACACCTATGTTTTATATATGATTATACTCGTAATCTCTTAATAAATCGATAAATATAAGTGTAATTCATGTTCATCAAGTGCTTCAAAAGTTAGACGAGGAATGAACAATTAGATAATGGAAAACAAAATGAAATAGAAAACAAAAGAATACGCTGGGTTCAAATTACGCTGTGCAAGTTGTAAATTTTGAGCAACGATTTTGAATTTTGAACTTACTTAATTGGGACATTCTAAATTCAATGGCATCCCCCGGTTTACTAGTTTGGCTCCGGTTTTCGATATAACGGTACTAAAAAATTTTATGAAATTTAAATTATTTTAGAAATAACTCCTGTGTATGCGTGCTATATAACCTATACTAAATTTTTATCTGCTTAATTGGAGGAGTTATAATGCAAAACAACGTTTCTGAACAATCAGTTGTATGGGGGCTTGATGTTATGGTGACCCAATTTCGATGATTTTAAGAGATAGTGAAAGAAACATATGTAAAAATACAATCGTGTGCAAAATTTTAGTAAAAATATTTTCAAAACTGCGGGAGTTTTTTTATGAATACCGCTATTTCGAAAAGTGATGCCAATTGGGCAAAACGCCATTGAATTTAGAAGGCTCCAATTAAGCAAGAGCAACTATCAGAACCTTTGTCGCAAAAAAAGTTGATTTGATACCACGTTCGAAATATTCTAACTACTAGAAAGAGCATGAGAAATGTAGTAAATCAGGATGTTTTTGGAGTAAAAATTGCGCTCAAGATCGCAGAATATTTTATCTTTAAAAGTTGGATTATTCTGAAAGCACACCTCTAGCTAAGGTAACAAATTCGTAATTCTTTGTAGATTTGCCCATATACGTATGTATGTACATAAATATGTATAGATGCACAAATGAAATATGTAATTCTAATAAGTTGCCGTAATTTCTCAAAAATTTGGAAAGGAGCAGCGAAAGTATTTATTACAAGCACATTATAAAAAGTCATCGTAAAGGTTTGTGACCGCTTCAACCATTTTAATCTATGGCATAAAAAATTAAAACAATTAAATAAATGGAGCAAGAGGCCTGGCACACTGGCAAAAGAGCGGATCAGCTCATAATAAATGAATAAATGTGCCATACGTATAAACAAATGAAATGGCACGTCTAACAATGCCAATGTGAAGTCAACAATTTGCGGAAACTTTTGCACGAGGCTGAGGTACATATGCGTATACATATGTATGTTTATGTTGGTCATTCTTAAAAAAAAAGAAATTGGTATCAAATCCATTCTTAGACGTGAGGACCGGTTATTTATTTTTACTTTTCCTTTGTATCGTCATGTCGATGTGGAACTTTCTTCTCTAAAATAACTAAGATGTTTCTAAAACACAGGAATTTTTTTTGGATGTGGAAGGTTTTTTCGGAGAATTTTTAAGGAGAAAATGTCTGCTTAGTACTTCTTTAGTCTGATCTAATGAATTGAATGTTATGATTTTTGTTAGAATAAAAACATAGAAGTTGTATAAAAAATTCAGCAATGATAAATTACTCAAATGAATACATATTGGGCCCCATCCACAAAAAGTAAGCTTAANGCCAATGTGAAGTCAACAATTCGCGGAAACTTTTGCACGAGGCTGAGGTACATATGCGTATACATATGTATGTTTATGTTGGTCATTCTTAAAAAAAAAAAGAAATTGGTATCAAATCCATTCTTAGACGTGAGGACCGGTTTTTTATTTTTACTTTTCCTTTGTATCGTCATGTCGATGTGGAACTTTCTTCTCTAAAATAACTAAGACGATTCTAAAACACAGGAATTTTTTTTGGATGTGGAAGGTTTTTTCGGGGAATTTTTAAGGAGAAAATGTCTGCTTAGTACTTCTTTAGTCTGATCTAATGAATTGAATGTTATGATTTTTGTTAAAATAAAAACATAGAAGTTGTATAAAAAATTCAGCAAAGATAAATTACTTAAATGAATGCATATTGGGCCTCATGCACAAAATGTAAGCCTAGGCTCCAAACTCAATTTTAGTACAAATTCTTGAGCTTGAGCGCACTTCATTGGCGCCAAAAATTTAGCCTTCCAAGTTTTTTCTTTTTTTACGTCCCATAGCTAGTCTACGATGATGCTAACAAAAATTGGGGTTTGGTCAGAAAAGTGAGGCATTTTACGCATAGTGCATAGTAGGTATGCACCTGTTTATCGCGGCTTTAATCTAGTAAAACTGTACAAAAATTAAAACTCGCTTAGAGCGAGCGAGTAACACTTAAAAGTAGGGGATGGCTTTCTGGTAAAAATTGTGACCTCTGACAAGTAGAATAAGNAAAAAACTTTAGAAAACCGTAGTAAAAAGCGTAGCAAATTTCTTAAGAACTGCGTACTGCCTGAAGGAAATTTGACTTAAGAAAATTTCTTAGCCATTTCTTGTACGTCATTTTGTATGGAATTTCAGCTTTTCTTGAGAACTGAATACAGCCCTATAGAATGAAATTATTTTTGAATAGCAAATGTTGGTGAATGTTCTTTTAGGTAATAATTAAGATTCCGACATCCAGTTTTATTTTAAGTTTTAAAATTAAAAAAGGTCTAGATGGATCACACTATACAGTCATTTTTTTAGAGATAGTTTCACTCTCTATTTTCAGATGTCATATTAAACATTTCACCAAAACTGTGTTTCGTAGTTTTGTGCTACCAATTCCTTATAAAAAAAATATATTTATGATTTGAAATTAAGTAAACAAAAACCATAGTTGGAAAAATCAAAATACAGATGGTATCTATTGTGGTAACCCTTAAGATTTCACTGAAAACTTATGCTATTTATAAAGTTAATAACTTTGAAGAATGTTATGTTGTTATGTTTCAGATTCTGATATAAAACGATATTTGATATTCGTTTCAGCCTTTAAACGTTTCACTACAAGAAATCGTGCACATTGTGCAGTTTCACCTTAGCGTTTTCACACCAACGCTAACGATGTGTATGCATGAAGTTCCTAGCATAAAGTGTGACTAGATTAAATACTAGTACATGACCACGTTTACTTGTAACCAACACTCGTAACGAAAATGGTCCAAACATTAGGAGAAAAAATGGTTACATTAACATTGCGATGTCATTGGACCTGACCACCTCTAGTCCACATGGGACCACCTGCGGAACCACCCCGTTGACACCATGAACTGAACTTCGTAGGATTTTGTAAAAACCGAATATTACTTAATTGTTAAGTGCCTTTTAAGTTTTAATAATACAATTCATTATTTAAAATGCGTTTTCTTAAAATTTGCTTTACTAATGTTCATATTCGGCAACCGAAGCAAATGGCCGATGGGCCACGAAGAGGTGGTGTTCAATACATACATATGAGCCGTTTATATTGAAATAATAAAAACACCAATTAGAATTTAACGGTATCCGTTAATTAAAAAAAAAAATTGCAATGAAATGTTGACAACTACTGCGGGTTTGTTCGAGAGAAGTTTTACTAATGAGCGGTATAACGAAAATGTTTAATTTGAAAGTGGCATAAGTCACTCAAAAAAATCAAGTTAATGATAAAATAGTTACACAAAAAAATATATATACTCACAAAACTTGGAGCCAAACATAGTAAAACTGCGTTTTTAGTTTCTTTCTCTGGCGTCAGGATTTTTTTTAAAAGGGCTTTGCAATTTCAAAGATTTTATTAGTTCCAAAAATTATTTAAGAAATTCAGTTCTATATAGAATGACAATATGGATACCAAATAAAATATAAAATTCTGTAAATATGAAAAATATTCAATTTGTTTGTGCATAAGGACGAATAGGTATTGAAAATTCTCTTATATAATTTTTCCATTGAGTATTTGCAAGGGCAAATTTACAGTGTTTATTTTTGAAAAAATTCTAAGTTGAGGATTAATATACCATATCCTCGAATTTCCTCCTTCTACTTTAATAGCGTAAAAATTAAAAACATTTAAAAGGGAATTTTCAATATCAATACGTCCTTGTGAACGAAAAAATTTTAATATTTTTAAATTCTTATTTTTTATGCCTATTTGCAATCGAACAAAAATATGTAGGTTTACTTTAGTTGCTAAGAATTTTGGACAGAGCTCTGAGCCGGTTGATGTACAACGTCCCATTTATATCCATACATATATACAAGAATTTCTCGTTTAAAGCACAGTATACAGGAATCCAGATAGCCAAAACAGCCAAGATGGCGGATTAGAGCGAGAACGCTGTCAATATCCAACACCTTGTATTATTCCACCATGGTATACAGTAAACCAGCCATTGACAATATGCTTATTTGAAAATTAATACATAGGCAGCGACTGATGCAAAAGTACCCACAAATGTTTGTTGATGCATTTGACATGTAAATTTGAACAGCAAAATACGTAAAAAAATACTAATAAAACAAAAATATTTTTAATTACTACGTGGGAAGTGGGTGTGGTTATTTGGCAGATTTCGCCAAAGTTTAACACTATCCTAAAGGCCGGTCCACATAGAACTTTCGTGTTGGCTTTGGCGTTGGCGTTGGTTTGACAGAACGCACGTTAAAAGTATGCTTGCTACAATGAGCGCTTGGCAGCGAATGCTTGGGCCACTACATTAACATACTAACGACAGATAAATTAATATTTCATATCAATAATTGCATTAAAAACGATATTTCTTGCCCGCACTTGATTAAAAAGGAAAATATTTCACATAATTTTATTTATTTGCAACAGCTGACGAGCGACGCACGCGAAAAGATGAGAGTTGGCCATCTTTTTGCTTTGTGTTGGCGTGAGCGTTGTCGAATTTTGGCTATGTGGACGGCTGCGTTTGAATTCATGTATTCATAGTCAGCTGTTGAAGCGACGCCAACGCCAACGCAACGCCAAAGTTCTATGTGGACGGGCCTTAACTTATACCAAAGGCAACTTCGACACCGACTTTCGTTAAAATATCTACATTTTGTTCGTTGTTAATTCATGCATTATCCCCTTTCAAATGTGAATAAGCGGCTGAACAAATACATACAAATTTCGCGCATTTGAAAATTAGAGAGTTCTACCTTAAGCTAAGTAATAATTGTTTTACCGCCTAATCGATGGGACCATTTTAAAAAGTCAGCCCGCCATTAATTACTCAGTCACGTGTTCGGAACACGGTTTGACTTATGTAGGAACTGCGCCCGGTTATAATCGCTTACGCTTCACGCTTGATTTGCTTGGAATTTCGTTTATCTCGTTATTTTGTTTTATGTGACTTGAAAATATTTTTCACTATAAGAAAATATTTAAATTGGATTTCATTTGGGTTAACGAAAACGACAACTGTGAAAAAATATCAACCAATACATTCAATCAATATGTTAAATAAGCATATTTACATTTTTT
>NW_016175887.1:0-2601 GCF_001687245.7 Rhagoletis zephyria
GTCAAATACTAATGCATGAAAATCCTAAACTCAAAAAAATCACCCGTTAGTTATGCATCGAGGTATGTACTCATATGCGCATACATACATACAGACAAAAGTGCCTATATTTATTTATGTATTTATAATTTATTTTTCAGACATGACTGATTCCCCAAGTCGTCTTAAGACGCTCTTTAGTAAGAATGTAAAAGTATTGTCGATTGTTAGGCTTAAGTTAAGTATACGTGTGTGCTTCTAATTTATGTGTATGTTTTTGTAATGGTTTTTTTCTATTGTTGTACATACGTACAAGAATGTCTTGATAGCTAGTAAACGTCATTTAGCGAGTAGTCTTGGGCCCATCGAGGCGCTGCTGCTGGCGCTGTGCAAGTGTAAATCGCGTCATCGTGTCTACTTTGTTTGGAATTCGGAAATAGCGCAATTCTTGGAGCTATGTATGTACTTTGATTTTCCTACTATGCTAGCTTTTATGCAATTTGTTAGTACGATTTTGCTGCTATTCGATGCGTCAAGCCGGAAATTGATTTGCCAATAGTTTTCTTTTTTCGGATTAGGAAGCGGAAAATTGATTTATGCGGTTAGCGTTAGCAGTGGTAGACGGTCAAAGGTTTTCGAAACGTGCGATGGGCAGGAATTTCCCATTAGAAATGCATAAGTTGGCACTTATTTTTACAAAAATCTATCTACAAGGTGGCAAGAGTGGTCTGTAAATTGTGACCCTCTTCGGAGTGTTTTTAGGGTGGTACGTAACTACGTTTGAATTTCTCTTGCGCTCACGACATTGTGGATAAGAGTAACTTAAAAATAGTGGTGCCTTTCGGGCAGTGAACAAATCTCGAGTTTTGACACTTCAGTCTCAGTCCAGTCAAAGTTGAACCCTTCAATAAGTTCTATGTTCTATGTGGAATGAGTATTTCTGCATCAAAAATAAAATTTCGCAAACAAAATGTCGGTTACCTCGTTTTGGCGGTTAAGTATCGAAATAATGTATCTGCTGTCGAAGGCGCGCCGATTTGTCCGTCATTAACGAATATAGTTTTCAACCGTAAAATGCGCGATCGTCCTGCCCAGATAATTTTATTTTTTTCACTAAATTTAAATGAAAACGAATTAAAGCCACCAAAAATTTCTTCAAACTTTGCCCAAAGAGAGCCACAAGGCGCGAATGAAAGGAGGGTATGAATGAAGAGTGCCACTGCCCATTGACCTACTCCTGTAAGTCCTACAGCTGCTTAGACAATCACACATTAAGTCCGTAGTACGAGATGAGACATCGCATCCGAAAGAGTCTCAGTGACATCGCATCTTGGATCATTTAAACCAACTGTAAATGATGCCAAATCCCATAAGGATGAGTCCTTGCTGGTCCCCGTAAGTAACTCGAGCCTTTTAATTTAAAGTAAGGGGCACCTAAAAGTATTAAACATCAAACTTCTTATTTTTCGTTCTACCAGAATTGGTTGATTTTTAATTGCATCACTTGTTACTTCATATTGCATATTTTTAAGCATCCCAGCTTTTCATTTAGATAATTTCACTATTCTAGACCCCTCTAAGCTAAATTGCGCTCGGTAAACATCTCTAAATTCATAACGGGTGTGCCTAGCAATGTGCAACAGGAAAGCTGAAGAGATTCAATAAGGTAGGCATTGCATACCCTTAGGCGATGCCTGCGATTTCCTGGATTTCAACTGCAGCAGTGATGCGCCTAAAAGTATGAAAAATTAAAGGTTGATCAACTTGAAATTTGAAATTGGGCCAACCATGGTTCTCTAAGTATTTTGCATAATTTTAGGCTCACCCTGCTATTCATTTAGCTATTTTTAGCTTAATAGTTTCTGGAATCGCATTGCAACAGTCGCATGCTTCAAGTTATGATAAAATAACAGTCTGAGAAAGTATTTAGGGGGTCGGTCTAGCGTCTTCCTTTTGCATATTTTCAGGCTAATATCATTCATCCAATCATTTAAGTATTTTTGGTGTTAGAAGCTCTATGCTAAAAAGGAGATTGCGGTTTTTACTCTCCTGATTTGAGATCAGTCTCAGCAAAGTGTCTAGTGTTTTTCTAATCATTCTCTAATCGAATTATAACACAGTTCTCTAACCTAATTTTCGATTCGAGAACTACATACTTAGTATGTATATTGGAATTTTAATGTAAAATAAAAATATTTCTCTAACGTTAGAAACTGTGTTTGCTGCGAAAGAGTTATTTAAAAAATACTTTTTGTTCTTCTTTTCTTGCTAATCGATCGCAAGCTAATAATTTTTTTTCATATTTTCACTTCCAGGTTTGTGCCGAAGAGAAATGCCAAGAGGAGGTCGTACTATTGGCGCTCAACTACATGGATCGTTTTCTATCCACAAAATCTGTAACAAAAACACATCTGCAAATATTGGCAGCGGCCTGTCTGCTATTAGCCTCGAAATTGCGAGAGCCCAGCTGTCGGGCGTTATCTGCCGAATTGTTGGTATTCTACACAGACAACAGCATATACAAGGGCGATTTAATTGTGAGTACCCACTGAAGCGTAAATATTTCCATACTAATGAATAAATATTTTACTAAGTAATTTAATTATGTACGAAACGTTAGTG
>NW_016175887.1:3173-9661 GCF_001687245.7 Rhagoletis zephyria
GCGGTTGTCTAGCCAGTCAGCCCATTTGCTAGTTAGTAGTTGGGCAATACTTACTTAGCCCTCCGTCAACGTCACCGTCACCATCACCATCATCATCGCCTTTGCCGCATACGCTCCTGCTGCTGCCACATCTTCAATTTCCTACATATAACTGGCTGCGGCTAAGCATCTTCCGGCGCTGTCTTTCAATGATTTTGTGTTGCAAATCATGTTACGACCAGTGTGACCAGTTGCTTCGCGCCGCCTGTGTCCTCCTCAGCTAATGCTGATGCTGTTTCGGCTTGTTGCTGTAGCATCTGCTCCTCTTGCCGCCGTCATTATGCATAATGGCATGCTGCTAGCCTTCGCTTTTGCCTCCACGGCTAACTACTTTTCATTTCTGCAAATATCTCAATCAATTATCTACGAATAAGACTGCTGTGTAAAGATTTTGTAGGCAAATCGTTCAGCGTTGTTCAAGCGCGTTTGGATCAATAATATTTTACAACTGACGTCGGCAAGTCTCTCTGTTCTTAGTGGACTCGTAATTTCCGTGCAAGCGATGGCTGAATGCGCGTGTGTCATCCCAACGGCTTGTTGTAGATACATACTTGTTCGCTGTAAGATGGAAATAAAAAAAAATTACAAAGACAAATTATTAATAAAGACTATCAGCCTTTCATTAAAGCGCCTTTGTTGTTGCTACAGCCACTTTGCGCATGCGCCGTGTTTAGTGCGCACATTCATTCTAAACACTCTACCCTGCATCTACTAGCATAAGTCTAATCGTTTGTTCACGCATATTTTTATACGCACAATTCTTGTTTCCTATGCATACATACGCTTTGTTGTTGTTGTTGTATGTTGCATACCGCCGATCGTCCTGTTTATTAAATGTTGCAGCTCTTCATTTCAAAATATTTCCTAAGGAATGTGGCGACGTGAGGAGTCAACTATTCGCCTGTTATTTATTCGTATCTGAAAGCCGTGTGCCTGAAATGAACGACCAGAACACTGAGAAAAAAGATGGTTTTATTTGTTATGATATGTATAAGGCAGTAGAGCACAATCGAGAATATCTGCAACTTGCGACTGCAATAAATTATTTCATATTACGGTTGTGAATTGCGCTTTAATGCCGCCAGGTGGAATAAAAATGCAAAAGTACCACCATAGGCATCTAGTGAAGCATACTTCTTGGCGAAAGCAGCAATGAGAGAATGAGCAACTCACTTAAATAGTAACCTAGCACAAGTCTCCAGTGAAAGCCAGCTTTTTTCAAATCATAAAACATTTGTTTGTAATAAGAGCTGACATTTTTGACCTTGAATAAGAAATATAACTGCCGTAAGGAAGTGTATTTGCTCAATGATAAACTGCTAACCTATAATGCGTTTTCAGAGTCTCGAATGAATACTAAAATAACTTAGTATAGGAACACCGACTGCTTAGGGTCACCTAATTACCGCTAACGAGAACGTTATATTGTAGCAAGACTATACTTGGCCTCGCGAGGTTCCATGGGTTAATGCCATTTTGGTCATTTTCTTCTAGATACGCTGGTCGTAGGATGCGAAATCTGGTCCTAGTGAGGGGTTCATATGTGATTATTAGTTGCTCCCTGTTCTACACTTTTGCATGTGTAATTCGTATCGGCCTAAAATACAGAGTTGTCTCTTGCTGCTGAAAAGGAGCCTTCTGGGCTTTTTGCCGTATACTCTTGCCACGATGCCGTGGTCAGTCTCGGAGCCGTCAGTATACCAAATATGGTTGTCCTTCTTTGGTTTAGTTCGTTCGTTGTACCAGTTGATTGTCTTGGGGAAAAAATGTCTTGAAATTTTGTGTGAAGTCAAATCTTGGAAAGTACAGGTCCACCTGGAGAGTGGCAGGGTGTATAAGTTTCTTGTCTTCCTTTCTGTCCACTGATATGCACCTTGCACTAAACAATGGAGGCTCTTTCTTACAATGTAAAGAGACGCTTCGAGACGCGCGGTTTGTGTTGATCTCATTGCGCTAGTGATGCACACGCAGGCTAGTCGTTGTAGTTTGCTGAGCTTGGCCTGCGTGGACTTTACTTCTGCAGTTGTTGCCACCAAGTGGGAACGAGATGTAGATATGTAGGGTTCGTCTCGGAAGAGATTCCAGCTCCATTAAAGTCCCGTCCGTGTATACAATGACAGTGTAGGCTGGGAACCGGACCCAAAAATCGAGTGTCACTCTGAGGTGCGCCAAATCCGGCCTGAAGCTTTGGTATGAACGGCTGCTCTCCCTTCCGGTGTAAGGCTACTAATAAGAGCTCTTTCAACATCCTTCTCGCCCCAGCAGTAAGTTCAGAGGTGCCTCTGTAAGACCACATCGACTCGGTATATCTATGACCGTAAAGGCCTCATTCATTCATCTAAGTACGCAGATGAAGAGGAGTGTGCTTATTTCAGCCATTATGCGTTATACCAACCGGATCCTGAATATACCTAGACAAATCTAATATGGAGATTTTTCGCCAAGGAGTTCCCATTTTAGGCTACTATGGACCTCTTAAATACATTTTTGAGCTTGGATTTCGACGTCCAAACCAAACAATTTCTAACTGTGCACTTAGAATTCCAATGGTACAAAATCTCCTTGCCTTTTTTTCACTTGTCGCTTATTGTGCAATAATCCACCTAGTGTTGTGCCAGCAATGGGCGCGAATGTTAATGATTTGCCATTTAACTTAGCCTTGCGTTATTAGCGTGCCACAACACATTCACGCACACACATGCACGCAGGCAGTCCTAAACGAAATTGTTGCAACCCGCCACCTCCGCATTGAGGCTACTCTTTCATTATAGCCTTAGACCTTAAATCGTTCATAGTTGGCTGAATGACTCGCTGCAGCTCGCTTAGTTGTTTTCCCTGCGCTGTGTGAAAAGAAAAAAACAACAGCAAGACGAGTGGCGTTGGTGGTGGCTGGTGGCCGGTGCCTTTAATGTCCTACAGTGCTTCACAGCACACACACACACAGACACATTGCAAATGCATTTAAAGATTCAATGTTACCAATGAATGTTGCCAACAAACAACTCGTCTCGTCTGCCATCCAGTCAGCCTGCCTACGCGCATTTTGCCTTGCTGCTGAGATAAGCGCATGAATCGTGTCATGCCGCGCGCGATCTTACGCGACAGATCGCATAGTGGTGGAGGAGGAGGAGGTGGTGGTCGTGGTTGTAGTCGTATCAGTGCTATTGGCGAGTGAGTCTGCAGTGGCGACCACTTTCAGCTTACCTACTTTAAATTTTTCACTTGTACTTTTATTTTGCACGCGCCCACCGCAGACGTCGTGGAAAATTCACAATACGCATACCAGCAAGCAGACAGTTCGGCGAATGTATGCAAAAAGAAATGAATTAACAAAAGACTTGTTCAAATAGTACGAGTACTAGGTTCCCAGGGTCGGCATGAGCCTTTGCTTACATAGTATACACTCGAATGTACATACACATATGTATGTATGTATAGGCGAAGTTTGCTTTTAAGTTCAAGTTGCAGAGAAGGCGCATCCTTTTGCAATACCAAGAAAGGTGGCAGCAGGCGGCTGTCGCTTCTACGGCCGTAACTCTTCATTGTGTAACAAAGATGGTAATGGCGTTTGAGGTGCGCGGATTCTGTGCCTTCACTGCAGCTCTTCTATTTAGCCTTTAGCAGTGGCAGCAGCATTGGCATCGTCAGCGTCAGCGTCAGCATCAACGGCAGAGCGGAGGCGACAGCGACATTGCAATTTATTTTTGTTAAGTGCTGCATTTTGATCTCACTTTCCTCGAAGAACGTATGTATGTAAATACATAGGTTGTGTGCGCCAGCCATAGAACTGGCTCGTTGACTAGTTGACTGGTTGGTTGGCTGCATAGTTGGCTGTCTGTCCGTCCCATTTGTTTGTGGCCCTTTAGGCGAACGCACAGATGATTTCTTTGCTTGGACGGATTTTGTTGATGTTTCTCTCTGTATCGTCAGCACCTTGGCACGTTGCGCGGCGGTTCCAAAGTTGCTAGACAGTTTGTTTTTTCTTTAGTTTTTACTCAGCCTGCATGCCAACTACTAACAACAACTAAGTATGTAGGTATGTATGGAGTTGTGAGTGCAATCAATGGGATTTTGTTTACAACACTGGAGTCTAGTGACTAGACAACTTCGCGTTGTTGTTGGTAGCAATGAGGATGCCTATGTTGGCGGCGCTGGCGGTGATTTCGCTTTTCGTGTAGGCAGTATTTTGTAATGTAATGCATTGCATATAGTTTGGACAGCTCGAAATTCCTTCACAACGGACAGGGTTGCCATGCGTTTATAGCTTATATATATATATATTTTTTTTTGCTTGATGTATAAGGACTTTTTTTTTGAGTGGAGTGGGGCATTTTTCCAGCTCAAGGGTGACATCGTTGAGAACTTTTACCTTACCTAGATGAGTTTGATCGATGGCTGAAAAAATGCGCGGCCAGTCTAGCGTTCAAGGTCTAGGTCCAGTGGTGCACTGATAAATCGTCCGGTGGTTTCTGACAACAGTGATAGTACTGATAGCGAGGCGTAGATGAACTTATGAACTGTCCAGAGTGCTCCCTAAAGAATTTGAAGAATGTGCTGCTGGCTGAACTGGCTTAGTGCGCTGTATTGGTTTATCGGCCCCGCTGATCTCCAATTCATAGCCATCTTCATTTCGTTTTATTAATTTTGGTATATTCAGAAAAGACTTATACTTCGATGACCCCCAGTCATATTGCTTTATATCCTTGTGCTTTCATTGAAAGTCATTAAGTAAAGAAGCTAATGGCAATTTCGATTGGAATCCCAGAGGTTTATAAAAACTAGGCTACGATAGCGCAAGCTTCAGCCTTGAAGATCACGCAGTCTTTTGGCAGATGAAATACTTCCATTCTGAACTGAGTCCGGTTCACGAACCAAAGTTGCGATTATGAGATCGAAATCTACTTGCCCTACAGAAGTAACTTAGAATTTAATATCTTTTTAAGCTATAAGGAGTTTTTGACTTTCACAGATGGCTCAAAAATGGACTTTGGAATGGGACCTTGCATTCCCACTCAGAAACTTTATTTGACAGAGGCCTATAAACTCCTATATTGCTGCAGATGGCGGCGAAGCTTGTCTGACAATCATTATCGACCAATTTCGGCCACTGCTGGTTGAACGAATAACACATTCGGCTTCTCAGCCGAATACCAACAGCCCACTGGACCACTGGACATATGTCCAAGAGGTTCGAAGTCAGCCCCGCATAATGATTTCTTTTAGAAGTTGCAGTTCTGGCGGACTAACTACTTCTTCGAGAACTGAGACAGCTTCGACAGAAAATCCAAATCAGTGAAAGTATTGTATTGTACTGTTATGTCTGATGAAATCCTCTCCTGGGCATCAAAATAGGTCGATGCGGTCTTCAAGTGAACTTCTAACTGGAGCTGCCCGCATAACCTAAGCTTTTTCTTCAATTTCATTTACACGTGCTTCTGACTGTAAAGAAAATCTAGTAATCCGCATTTACCAGACTAGCTTTGGCTCGAGTTCTGCCTCTGAGACTATCGGTTTTAGTGCTTTGTCCAATACGTTAATGTAATTAATTCTTCCAACCACCAGTTATTTCCAACCACTGCGGTGTTGTTCGTTGGCAACCCACCTAAAGAACTCACTTCAAATAAGCGAAAAACAAAAAAAAAAATAAGAATTATTGGCACATACCAAAGACTACCTTTGAGGCCATTTAATTCGCAAGGTCGTTGCGTTCGAACATTCATTTAATTGTATGTGATACCATTACAGCCATTCCAGGTAATCGAATGGCACGATAAAGATCATCGGCCGGTCGACGTCTGCTTGGTGGTTGTCAGGCGTTGTTATTCTTGCCCGTCATCTCATCGTCGTTGTTATTGTCATCAGCTGGTTTCGACCCGATAAGTCTTTGTCTGCAGCGGCAACATGTTTGCAAAACCAATCGAACTGAAAATAAATGAAAGCGAGAACAAGAATGTCCTATCGGAAAATAGCCGCAACAGGAAGGTGGCGTGGCGGTGCGATTACAGGGTGCCGGCACTTGCAATCATTTAAAAATTGCATCACTTTTTATAGTCCTAACTGCGGGAATGTCGTGTCGTCGTGTCGGCCATGCCAATTGAGTACGAAGGTGCTACACTTTTTGGACCCTCTATTTCGGCCAGGTTCAATACAATTCTTTGTCCTTTCTGTTATACAGAGTTGCAAGAATTTCTTACTTTTTCAATGTAGAAGGTGCTCTGTGGTGTAGAGCCTGTCTGGATCGCTGGTCGATGATTGCTCGCACAAACGATTCCGACTTTGTGTGAATGAACGAAACAGCGGCGTCACAAATTCCTGTGCATTCTTCATTCGGGCCGTGGCTTGGACTTTATTATGTTCCTTGTATGTATGTAGTATAGACACATATAATCTTGCGACGCAAACAGCCAAACCACTGCCGGCATTCATTTGGCAGCGGCATTAAAACTGGT
>NW_016175888.1:0-6530 GCF_001687245.7 Rhagoletis zephyria
TTTATAAAAGCGTTGTATATTAAAAAGTTTTTTTAATATTATTTATTTTGTTTGCATATGTGAGCATGTATGTACATAGGCTAAATTTGTTGGGATTTCAGTGAGACAGAATTTATAAATCAGCTGCGCCTACTTTNTTTTCATTTTCAATTTCATAGATTGTTTATAATGACTTTTGCTAAAATTTCAAAATCAAAAGTTATCAAAACAAATTCTATGGGACTGAGAAGTATTATTTTCTACTTTTTAGTCCATTTATAAAAGCGTTGTATATTAAAAAGTTTTTTTAATATTATTTATTTTGTTTGCATATGTGAGCATGTATGTACATAGGCTAAATTTGTTGGGATTTCAGTGAGACAGAATTTATAAATCAGCTGCGCCTACTTTGATGTTTTTATTTCATTAGGTTCACGTATATATGTACAAGTACTTTAGTATCTACACACGATTGAGAGATTACAAAGGTTGCGCCGATCTCGGACCGATATTCCTCTCTTAACGAATTTGAAAGAATCGTTGTTTGCATGACGTCACACTTGTGCAACTTGTTTACGTTTTCCTTGCAACATTTTTTCTTCTTCTTCCATTCTTGCTCACGTTTTGGCATTTCTCTCTCGCAATTGCACCAGTGTGACGTCACACAAAAGCTATTCTCGAAATTCCTCTCTGATCGGCGCAACCTTGTATTCTATCATTCTTGGTATCTACATATGTATGATGCTTTCCATTTCCAGACAACCGGTCAGGTACGAGCATGATTTTTAATTTGTACCAAACTCAAATACATTGTTTGTTGGTCCAAATAATGAGACACGTATTTTTTCTTTTGGCTCGGAAACATTTTTCGGCCGAATTAAACGCGATTTTGTTTTTCAGGTAAAAATCGATTATTCGAATTGACAGTGAGAATTTTTTTTTAAATGCCTTTAACTTTGTCAAAATTTAATAGATTCCAACAATGTTTTTACTCAAATGTCAGTAATTCTTGTCACTTCAAGATAGAATGATATAATTATTGATTTTCATTATTTAAAATTTTTTATTTAACAATAAACAAAAAGTCCATTTTTTTTTTAAATTTAATTTCTCAAAAAGTCTACTTTTTTTCTCTCAAACTTTTTTTACCGGGAAAGAGACACTTTGAACTACAATCAACCCAAATCTCTAATATCGAGGATTTTTTTTCTGAGTTATGATTTTTTATTGAAAATATACGTTTTTGTGGTAAATACTACAATATTCTTATATTGTTTAACTAAATGGAACACATGTATATAATATATCAGCAAAAAGTACAGCCGTATTAGCCGTATAGCCGTGTATTAGAACACACTTTCCACCATACAGTTTCGAAATACAAAATCACATTTTCCCGCTTTTTATAATCGAAACTGTATAGTGGAAAGTGTGTTCTAATATCTATTTGATCCACAAAAAATGATCACGGCTGTTTTTTTGCTTATATATTACATACATATGTTCCATTTAGTCCCCTTTCAGACACGTCAAGTCTTGCTTTCAAGTCTGCTCGTTCGTAGGCGAAGGAGGTGAGAAGAGAGGGGAAGAGTACAGATACCTTACTGACATTTGAGTAAGCTCCAAAAACTTGGAAAAAAGCGTTTCACCACACTAAAAGCACCAAATTGTTTTGAATCAATGGATGCTTTTTTCATAAAAGTTTGTATGTATTTAACAAAAACAAAAAATTAACAATATTTAAAACAATGCATACATAAATCAATAAACAAAACTTTTTTGCTCATAACGATTGGAAAGCCACATACTATAATGACTAATGCTTACGACGTAACACCGAAATACTGCACATTAAACCGGTATATCTCAAGAAAGAAAAATCGAATCCCATCAAACGAAAATCATGCCCTAAGTAGAAATGAGCAAACAAATTTATGTTTTCATTATATAACCTCAAATATCGCCAAAAAACGTGATTTTGGCACTTTGAGGTTAGGATCAGTGTTGCCGTTTTAGCCCTTTGGTGGCTAGATTTAGCTTCCACATACTTTTTTTGGCCACATAAATTTAAAATTGCCCCTAGCCCTTTTTAGAATTTATTCATACTTGGCATGAAAAAGTTGTATATGCTTAATTTGTTTTTTTTTGTTGCATTTATGTAAGAGATGAATTTTTAAACTAAGAAAGACTGATATATATACATATATGTATTGTATGTTCCTTACGCTTTTATACATACATACTGTAAAAGTGTTGCGGCTGTTAACGATTTATCTTTAGTTTAAAATAGATAAGTTCACGGTCCTTAATATGCTAAATTTGTTAAATGACCCATCAAGTCGATTGACCGTGTATGTTCTTGTGGTGTGATTGTACCAGCATGCTGGGGTCGTGAGTGGTGAAATTAGCTCAATTTTCTAAGTAAAAAGTATTTTGGCGGAAATTTCTTGCGCTATATGAGTCAAAGCCGTGTTTGTGGAAGATTAAGTTCACGATATTGCAGTTGTGAATTAAAAAAAAAAAAACAATGTTTAACAAAATGCTGGTAAGTTAAATGCTTCGAGCCTGATGGTACATTAACTTGATGGAACCAGCAAGCTGGTGCCGTATATTTTACAAAAAAAGGTTTTTGGTTGGATTAAATATTAGCTTTTTATCCAGAGTTCATTGTTTTATATATCATTACTTATTGAAAATATTTACGTGTATACTTATATATGTATATGTAAGTAAAAAAATTTAGCTACCATTTTTAGCCACAACGACTTTTTTTAGCTCTTTTTGAGCCCTTTGGCTACCACTAAAAATGATTCGCGGCAACACTGGTTAGGATATCTCAAAATTCTAGTGCTAGATCAGTTGTGCTACCAGATTTGGCACCAAGAAACGATGTGTTTTACTCAGGTGGTACAAAAATAAAAATTTTTCCAAATAATTAGAAACACCTAAAAGTTAAGCATTCTAAAAATAGAATTATTAGCACAAACCAACAAAACCAACAACCACATGATCAAGTGAATTGCAGCGGAATAGCTGCGCTTGATTGTGTTGGCATAACAAAAATGAAAATAGTGGAAATAAGCAAACGATAATTTACAAGGCGTCTTAGCACGGTGCATAGGCAACTGGCTGAGTCAGTGGGATCGTCGGTTCGAATCCTACTGAAAGAAGTCTGATGAGGAAATGTGGTGATTTCCGAAATAGCTATCACTTCTACCATTTTTTCAAATTATTGTTGCTTTTCCACAATAAATTTTCATTTAAAAAATGGCCTCGAGCTCATTATAAAATTGTTGAATATAATAATTAGAAAAGAAAAAAAGAAATACTTAACTTACTCGCATATCTACTAGCATTTCAAGGCGAATAGAATTGAACAAGGTGGGTTTGCAAGTTCAGCTTTTTATCAATCATGGTTGTATTTAAGTGCATTTAAATTTGTAGATTTTTGTAAATTCAGTGCTGCTACAGCTTTAACTATTTAAAAATTATTTCAGGTCTTAACTATATCAGAGTAATTTTAGTTCAGAAAAAAGCACTAAAAAGGCACTAGGCACTAAATAATTTTTTTAGGCGTTTTAATTTTCAAAAAGCACTAAATCTAGTGCTTTAAGCACCAAGTTGGCAACTATGCTTGTATGTGAAACAGTGATCGGACTTCTACCACATTGTGGTAGATCTGCCACTTTTTTAAGCATCTACCACTCAAGGTTTGAAAGCTACCACATATACGCGTTCTTGAGAAGTTTTATTTTGGCTTGACATAATTTTTTTAATTTTACACGATATGGTAACAAGAATAATATAATCCAAGATTACGCATTCACGGCGACGATGAAATTTTCCAAGTAAAAGTAAACAAAGCCGAATGGGAGTATAAAATAAATAATAATAAAATAGTAAATTTTATCAGTAATCAACTTTTCGACAGGAAACGCCGTTTTATTGTGTCAAATTGCAAAATACATTTATGATTTATAAAAAGAATTAATAGCGAAAATGTTAAAAACCGGCGATTTTTGTGAAAGTATTAGCAAATTTAAGTGCATCTAAGGTTGTTGAGGCGTTGTTTACTTTTACTTGAGAATTGTCGAAATCGGCAAATCCCAATTAACTTATTCTGGAACGTGCCACATTTGTTCGCTACATCGTGATGTGATAAAAAGAAAAGCTGGCAGCGCTCCGCAAGGTTGCAGAAATCTCTTAAAATATGTATGTTCGAAAAATATCTTAGTACGGAAGGAACTGCTTTACACTGTGAAGGAAAAAAATTGCCAAAACTCAACGCAATTTTTAGCAACTTCAATCTTGCACTTTATTATACTAAAATTAAATTTTTTAGAGTCTAATTAAAAAGTTTGCCATTTAGATGAAGCCTTGCAGAATTTTTTAAATTTTTGTACAAAGTTTGATCCAAACCAGTGTTGCCGCCGCTCAAAGAACTTTCTAACCAAGATTAGACGAAAGTTACCCAATGTAAGGAAAAATAACCAATTTTTTATTAGATTGACAATTCAGGTCATCACAAATTCTTTTATATAGTACGTACAGAAAACGTTCCCAAACCAAAGAAAATCAATTTCTATTTGCATTTTTGAAAGTAAATCCTTTTAAGGCTGTAATATGTAGATACTTATTTTAGAAAATCATTCTTCCCATATTAGATGCATATGTATGAATGAATGTTAACATCTTCGTAAACATCACCAGACTCCAAATGATGTTTTTAAATAAACACATAGGTACACAGTTTCCAACGTCTTTGTAAGAATCAATGAAATACCTAATCAGCGTGAACATGTATATATTTTAAGATTAAGATAAAACAATAAAAAATTGGACTTATTAACCTATGTATATCAGCGCTCAGCACGAAATACCTCGTATACATTAGCGCACACAAGGGGTGGGTTTTGGGGTTCAAACCCCCCCTAAAGCTAATAACCTCAAATACAAACTGTATCTTAAAGCTAAGAATCCAGCTCTCAAGGAAATTATAAGAAATATTTATTATAATTTGTGTTGCTTGAAAAAGCGCTTTGCTTTTGCTGTAAATTTTCATGAGGAAACGAATATACGAGCATTTTTTTCTTGAGAGCTGCAAACTGATTTAAGAAATTTTGGTAGAAGAAAATTTCTTTTCCATTTCTCGTCCGTCGTTTTATATGAATTTTTCGTTTTTCTTGAGAGTTCAGTTAATTTTTTCGGTATTCGAAGTATTAAAAAAATTTAGAAATCGTGAAAAATCACCATCTCTATCGAAAGCCAGAAACCAGAAATCGAAAGGAATATAAAAGTGCAAAAATTCATGGAATCGATAAATTTATTTTTACTGAGTCTTTTTTAATATTTTTTATTAGGTACTTTTGAAAGTTGAGCGCATCTTGAGTTTATAGAACTTTTTATTAAACAAGTAGTTTTGAAGGAACGAACACAACCGACTTCAATTCTTATATTCAAATTTAGGGGTACCGTTAATTTCTTCATGATCCAATCATAGGATCTCTAAACCAAATTACGGGGGGAACCTTGAGGTACCATCTTTCCAATAAAAAAAGGATTATTGAAATCGGTTCACGTGGTCCAAAGTTATGTATTCCGGCGAATTGATAACCTCCCCTTTTATTGAAGTCGGTTAAAAGTGTTTGAGCTCTGTTAATCTTATGTAAATAAACTGCAGTTTATGAATTTTAAAACGTTTATTTATTTATTACATACTGTACATAAAACTTGCATAAATATATTTTAAAGAGCGCATTATCTGAAGAAAATGTTCAATATTTTCCGATGATATATCTTCAGAAATATAAAACCCCCCCTAAAATATATTCCTGGGTGCGCCCCTGCTCGTATACGTCAAACGTAGTACCGCGTATACGATGGTAAATAAATTTTACAGAAGCGCAAAACTGTGGAATGGTGTTATCACTGAACCTACTTACTATAAGATTATAATTTTATAATCTTAACTTAAATTAATAAAGTACGCACCAGTGGAAAAAGAATAACCAAATCCCTTTTTGTTACCTTCCTTTTATTAGCTCGGGATGTAACTATGTAATATTGTTGCGCCTAAAAGATGCAGCGACTCTTATCGTGGAGAAAATTTTCATGTCAGGGTTGTATGAAATTGGGCCGATTTCGCTTATTTTTATTTTAAACGAAGAAGGGATTTTCTTCATAAAATGTTTGTTATAAATGTCTTAATTTTAAGTGTGAAGTTTTATTCGCAAACTTAAGAAAATAATAAATGGTTTCACTGTTAATACACTTAAGATGCGTTTGTGTTTGGATATAGTGCCAACAAACAGAATAAATATTACATGTAGATATTGTCTTCCTAGATAGCGCATATTCAATTCTGCCTAAATTACAAAACATCATATTTGCCCACTCCAAAAGGTTTAAGGTAAGGGAAAAATTGATATTTTCAAGCACTATGTACACATATGTATTTTTTTAAACAAACTTTTTTGCTCGGAACTTATTTAAATACCAAAAACCGAATGCCAACTTGAATTAAAGGAACCAACACTGAAGTGAGTCAAAAT
>NW_016175888.1:6603-9660 GCF_001687245.7 Rhagoletis zephyria
CTGCCGGTCATATGACCGGTCATCTAAATGGGAGATCTGCAGTCTTTTGGCATCATATTTTACATCAGAATTGAAGGGATTTCTGAAAAATCTGAGTAGTTCTTTTGCGTAACTGTGATTTTGCATCCCTTGTCAACATATGGCCTCGGTTGATATTAACTTAAGGTCGTTGTTTTACTGCCCTAAAATTGAAAGGAAATTTTTACAGCGTTTTTTATGTGTATTGGTTTCTATTTGAGTGTATTGAGAATCGGTCAGTCTGAAAAGGCCTTGAAGGGAAGACAGTGGGTTTGTTCGTCAAAAATCCAGCGAGNGGCCGATTTCGCTTATTTTTATTTTAAACGAAGAAGGGATTTTCTTCATAAAATGTTTGTTATAAATGTCTTAATTTTAAGTGTGAAGTTTTGTTCGCAAACTTTAGAAAATAATAAATGGTTTCACTGTTAATACACTTAAGATGCGTTTGTGTTTGGATATAGTGCCAACAAACAGAATAAATATTACATGTAGATATTGTCTTCCTAGATAGCGCATATTCAATTCTGCCTAAATTACAAAACATCATATTTGCCCACTCCAAAAGGTTTAAGGTAAGGGAAAAATTGATATTTTCAAGCACTATGTACACATATGTATTTTTTTAAACAAACTTTTTTGCTCGGAACTTATTTAAATACCAAAAACCGAATGCCAACTTGAATTAAAGGAACCAACACTGTAGTGAGTCAAAATTGAAATAAAAAAGTAAAAATTCTATGTAAAGCAAAACTCTCTGGGGATCCTACGAGACATCTGCCGGTCATATGCCCGGTCATCTAAATGGGAGAGCTGCAGTCTTTTGGCATCATATTTTACATCAGAATTGAAGGGATTTCTGAAAAATCTGAGTAGTTCTTTTGCGTAACTGTGATTTTGCATCCCTTGTCAACATATGGCCTCGGTTGATATTAACTTAAGGTCGTTGTTTTACTGCCCTAAAATTGAAAGGAAATTTTTACAGCGTTTTTTATGTGTATTGGTTTCTATTTGAGTGTATTGAGAATCGGTCAGTCTGAAAAGGCCTTGAAGGGAAGACAGTGGGTTTGTTCGTCAAAAATCCAGCGAGAATTATCCCTCAAAATATCAGATAGTAAGAAAAAACGCTCCCAAATTCTCTCTCATGTAAAAAAAAACTTGCAATTTTCTGTACGAACGCAAATTTGCATGTTTTTCTGCCAGCAAGTGTCCACGGTTGCATTTCAAACAAAAGAAATTTGTATAAAATTTTTAAAATTCTTTCAGAGGGGCCAAAAACAGGATCAACGTGTATATATCTTGTACGTTTCAATTTCTTTGTCGGGTTTACTATATCGACTCTGGTTGAGATTGCATTCCGATTAAGAATACAGTTTTTTTTTGCCGAGTACCTTTCAAATCATTGGAATTAACTTAATTAATTAAGTAAACAAGTATTAACTTACATTTTTCATTTTAAAATCGCTCCAGTTTGTAAATTTTTAAATTCAACGAACTTGTTTATTCAAATTATCGTCGACAAAAAATAAAACCATGTGCCACAATCTTATGTTTTTCCTAATTGCAAATTCTTGCTGGCCAAATTTTTTCCGGCTCGAATTTGTAACTTCTCTCCAAGAAATAGTCTTTTTACTAGTGATTTATTTAAATAAAACATGTGAAATTTAGTTGAAACATTTTAGCCGTTTTTAGCCGGTTTTATTTGCCAATTTAGCCGGTTCGTCCAAAAAGTTCTGGCAACACTGCTCCCGTGTGCACCACTGATGTACATACACCCCATGATTCAATAATAAAAGGTTTGCTCAAAAAGCAGTTTTCTCGCTCCCTCTTGACAAAATCGGCTCCCTTAGCAAAGCATAGTGTGTGGGTTCGTGTGTGTGCGCAAAGCTTTTGTAAGGGAGCTAATAAGGCATTCACATTGAGCCACTAACTCGTGTTTATGGGCCATTTTGGCGTTTAAGCCTTAACTCTACTCTTAAACTCGGAGTTTACCATACAAAAAATTTCGTTAAACTCTCCTTAAACACCACTTTTATTTGGAGTTTATGCGAATGCAACCCTTTTTTTTTACCCGATTCGGTTTGTGTCTTTGATAATCCAAACTTGTGACCAACTTGCCGACAGTTAGTCTGTTCCCGCACTGCAGGATTTAATCAGAATTAGTCCGAAGTCGTTCTGTGCACGTAAGTCTAGAATATCAACAATCTAGCGATGCAAAAACCAAAAATGTGGCTCGACAGAACTTTTTGTGCTGACTTCAACCCTACCAAAATTACCTGGCGAAATTAAAATATAAAAAAGATATCAATGGTTAAAGTTAAATTTTCTGATATATTTTAATATTAATATCTTTTGAACAACATAACCTATTAAAAAACTAATGACGTCAAAATAAAGATAATTAATTTTTCTTTCATGAATGTATATAATTTATATGCCTTTTTATATTTATAGTCCAGAAATACTAAAAAACAAAATAAAATAAAAATATATATTTTTAAATGTAATTTATATAAAATTAGTTCTAAAACTGGTTATAGTATATACCTTGCATAAAAGGCATTTAAATTATGTTGAAACTAGCATCAATAATTTTTTAATCGGTTAACTAGTTTCCGAGATATTGAACACATAAGAAATAGTTAAGTTGAACTTTAACCTCTTTTATTGGCTTTGGTTTTTATTTCCACCAAACAGTTTTGGTATGGTTGAAATTAGCGTAAAAAGTTCTATCGATCCTTATTTCTTGTTTTTTTTATAGCTAAACGGTTGGTATTCTAGACTTATGTGTTTGTGTGTTAACTCCTGTAGTACGGGAATAGACTAAATGAGAATAAGAAAAAGTAAACAAAAAAATGTCAAATTAAACTCTGAGTTCCTTAAACACCCCAATGTGAACGCTTGACAGTTGTTCATAAACTCAAAACCTTAAACTCGAGTTAATGGCTCAATGAGAACGTAATATAAGGGAGTGTCAAAACTCGAATGTCAATAATCATGGTGGAATAATACAAGGTGTTGGATATTGACAGCGTTCTCGCT
>NW_016175891.1:0-9659 GCF_001687245.7 Rhagoletis zephyria
TCAATCGCTCGTCTATGGTTTCACTCCTACACTGATAAAATTAGATCAGTTCGTGGACCATGGGATTTTGTTTATCTAAAATAAGCTTGATAAGACGTTGTAGCTGATGCTCAGAAGGCTGATACCGCGGTGGGTTGCGCATACTGCAGCGTCCTCCTTCTTGCAGATTGGGCAGAGCATATTTAAATTCAAATCAGCAGGCATACTTTGGTTGTTGGACCATATTCTACATAGAAGTGCATGGCCGCCTTATTTGAAAAGGTCAGCTACCAAATTCTAAGCTCCTGCAGCTTTGTTAATTTTTAGCTGTGCCATTCGAATCTCACCATGGTCAGGGAACCTAAGGCCGAGTTCGACCATCGATTGGCGGCTCGAAGCTTTGCTCTCTCCACCATTTTCTCCATTGCTGCTAGTCAGCAACTTGTGAAAGTCTGCCCTATATAATTTATGGACATTTGTAGCCTGGTCACCAGATACCTTGCCTATACTATACTTTGCTGCGTTGCGTCCGTAAACGGGTATTCCTTTTTGTGGCGGCTTAACAGCCTTTGTGGTATAAATTTTTTCTGCGAGATGAAATCTAATTAATACCTCAACGGTTTTCTTAATTGGCTCTGCAAATGTCGTCGATTTGGGAAAAACCCAATAAACTTGTTCAGTTTTTCATCCCAAGCGCAGACAGCCCCTTCTGCACTTAGTCCTTCCAATGTGTTCGTGAGCGCTTTTTCTTTCGTTGTCCATCAAAGGGTGCCGAGTCGAAGGATCTTTTCATAGGAGCCTCATCAGCCATGCAAACAAGCCAGCGGTGTCGTTGTAATTCTATGCACTTAACTATGTCCACGCTGTGAAAAGGCTGGTACAATTCGTCATTTCATCTTCTTCGGTAGCCGACGCCCACGCCAGCAGGGCCACACATTTTGCATGGAAAATCCCCATAGCCTTTTTAGTGGTATATAGGGACGAGAAATGTGATTCCTTTGCTTACAATAGTCGATGGCCAGAGCTCTCTGAGCAATCGCAGCTTTTCAACATCGTATGATCTTTAATGGGCAGAGGCGTGCGCGTTTTTGGTTTGCAACAAGATTTAATTCTGGGCAAGGTGAAGTCGATCACTTTCGGTCTATTCAGCCACGTTTTTCCATTATCTGAGTTTGGAAGATTTTCGCAAAGCATATTTTTATGACGAAATAAACCTATCGAGTGGGTAGTCTTGCTTTGTGGATCAAAGTTGAAAAAATAAGGCGCACCCTAATGCACATACTCGAACATATATATGTTTCTTGAAAATCAATTATTCTTCACAAAGAAAGTTCTTTACTCAAGGGTTTACAGTGCTTAAATAGTAAAAATGGATGGTAATATGTAGACAGCAGAATGGCAGACCAAAAGCGAAATTGAAATGAAATGGAAATGAGTTAAGAGGTGTTTAAGGATGTTTGCATATTTATGAGTAAACATAAAAACTGCTGAATTGAATTGATCGCTTTTGCGAAAAGAAAAAACCGCAGCAGAGGAGCAGCCATATAAATACGNGGAAATGAGTTAAGAGGTGTTTAAGGATGTTTGCATATTTATGAGTAAACATAAAAACTGTTGAATTGAATTGATCGCTTTTGCGAAAAGAAAAAACCGCAGCAGAGGAGCACCCATATAAATACGCGTCAAAGCCAGACACATCAGTTGCGGTTGAAGGATACCGCGAGTCAAGCATTTGCTGGTCATACGTCTTCCTGGCTCTGTATGAAGCAATGAGAATCAGCAACTAAATGTAAACATACTCTTATTTACAACATATACGTATGTATGTATGTATGTACGTACGTAGATGCATTGCTGCAGGCCAGTCTGTTTGCGCAGAAGTTTGTTCAGTATGACTTGGTAAGTCGTCGTGTTCTTACTATTCTTAAGTGCTACATGCAACAATTGTGTTGTAGCAAGAAATTTTACTTGCACTGCTGTTGCGTCGTACGACTACCCAGTGGTAGCTCCTATAAGCTACGCATGAAAAGATGAAATAATTTCTCCACAGCGTTGTCATACGATAGTAATGTGTCGCATGTCACTTTACGAAACAATAAATATTTAGAATCTTTAAATAGAATTAAAAAAATAAATAAAATAAAAATAAAAAATGAAGTCCGTCCCACAGGTTTTGAACCCGTGACCAACAACTTGGCAGTCGAACACGCATCCATTCGGCTACAGCAGCTGTTGAGACAACGTGAAAAAAAAAACATACATACTTGAGTTAGTTTTCAACCTTTGTGTTTTCTTTGTGGCTTCAGAACTACACATCAACCGCTCGCTTACATTGCGATGCATCCTTTCGTTCAACCGTAGTAGTTGTTAATATTTTCTTGGTAGAAAAAGGTAATGCATTCCCATTTTTCCACTGGGTAGATATGTATTAGTTTGCGTGTTTATTGCAGTGGCAACGCCCAGGTTGTGTCTTTTGTTGCCTTATACTTCAGCCCTCAGCTGCTTTTACTTCGATGGGTTCATGTTGCGGTAAATTAAAAATACGCAATTTCATGAGCCATAAATGACATTAAAAACGTTTACAGTCGTACAATTTTATATGTATGTAAGTGCAAGGAATAAACATCAGCAGGTAGAACCCAGCAAACATTTGGAGCTTCTAAGCTCATTTAAGAGTGCGAAATGAAGGTGTTTCCCAACTTCCGAATGCCGACTTATATGAGTTTAAATCTATACATCAAATCAGCCTGAATATGAGTCATAACGGATTCTTATTGACTTCATATATGAATAATTTCAGACTCTTTTTGATGCTCTTAAATGACGGTTATTGGTCTCATAAATGGCTACTTTCGGACTCCTATTTTAGATTGTTCTTGGACCCTTATTGGCCTTATTCTTTGCCTGTTATTTAACTTCAAATATCATACATACGTACATATGTGCATATATGTATTCATACCTCAGTGCGTATAAACATTACAACATACCAGGCACCGAACATAACAGTCTTTGATGAAAATTGTCATGGAAAAATTCACTATGAAGGAAATGTTCTACAACTAAGAGATACATACCAATTGGTCTCCTTTTTCACCGACACTCAAGTTTCAAAATAAGATTTTATTTGCAATTTTTATGCAAAATNTAAAAAAAAAAAATAATAATTATTTTTAATTTTTATATTATGAATCCAAAAAAAAAACAATAATTTTTTATTTTTATGTTATATGCCTTAGCTAACATTTGTAGAAGACCTTTAATTATAAAACTTATCAACAAAAATCAGTCAGTGACTTTTACTTTTAAAAGTCGTCAATATAAATCAGTCACCGAGTTTTATTTTATAAATCATTCGTATAAATGTCATTAAAATTTTTCGCAGTTAAAAAGGTGTTGGGAAAATATTTGCTGATTATTTAGGTAAAAATCAAAAATAATTGTTATTTTGGATTTACAAAATAAAAGTCAGAACTGACGATTATTTAATGAGTAATTAAATAAAGGTCAAACAATAATTGTTAAAGAGCGATTTTTTTTTTAATAAAAGTTGTAACTGTTACGGTCCCTGCAACATACATTTAATAGCAGCAGCTGCAGCTAAATCTTGTTTATTTTTTTGTTTCCAAATTATTTTCCATATCTGTATAAACAAGTTTAGATATAAATTTCGAATCTTTATTGTCTTTGTATTGGCCCAAAGTGCTGGCTCATAACTTAGATCAAAAATGACTCTCAAAAGATTCATATAAGAGTCACACATTTTTTGATTTTTTAAACTCATATTTCATACCCATCTAGGACTTCTTTCGTACTCATATATTCTGATCGCTCAGAATATGTTTGCGATGAAGTGACTGCTTAAAAGGCACACCATATGTACATATGTATATATGTATGTATGTATATAGACACCATGTAAAGTTACGGTGACCATCCGTCCTGTATTTTACGGAAAAGTACACGCGTTTCGGGAAGCACTTTTGAAGGACTTTGTCAACCTAGAATCCAGCAAAAACACCACCAACAACGTAAGCCTGGAGATCAAGCGAACAACAGGTGCTACCATAGTTGCCAACTTGGTACTTTAAGCACTAGATTTAGTGCTTTTTGAAAATTAAAACGCAAACAAAAAAATATTTAGTGCCTTTTTTAGTGCTTTTTTTCTGAACTAAAATTACTCCGATATAGTGAAAACCTGAAATAATTTTTAAATATTTAAAGCTNCAAAAATCTACAAATTTAAATGCACTTAAATACAACCATGATTGATAAAAGGCTGAACTGGCAAATTCATCTTGTTCAATTCTATTCGCGTTGAAAATGCTAGTAGATATGCGAGTTAGTTAAGCATTTCTTTTTTTCCTTTCTAATTATTTGTAAAAATTTTTATTTTTGTACCACCTGAGTAAAACACATCGTTTCTTGGTGCTTAATCCAAATCTGGCCGCACAATTGCTCTAGCACTAGAATTTTGAGATATCCTAACCTCAAAGTGCCAAAATCACGGGTTTTGGCGATATTTGTGGTTATATAATGAAAACAAAAATTTTTTTTGCGCATTCCTACTTAGGGCATGATTTTCGTTTGTTGGGATTATATTTTTCTTTCTTGAGATAATATATCAGTTTTAAAGTGCAGTACTTACGTATTACGTCGCACAGTGTTTCGACTATATGGAGGCAGGTGGAAATAATAGTGAACTTGCACCAATTTTACTGAAACTTGACATGGGCTCTAGTTTTACTTAGGAATGGGGAATTATGAAATTTGGTAAAGATGGAATAATTGCCACGCCTTCTACTCTTGGGGGCGGAAACATTAAATTTCATCCGATTTCGATGAAATGTAGTTTGTGCTCTCTCTTTTATTAGAAAAACCTAAATGTAAAATATGGGGAAGACTGGATCACTATAACGTCCAAAGCTAAAACAAAAAATGTGAGCCCAGTCGTTAAATATGATGGAATTTTGGCTCATTTTTATTTCCTGCTTTTCACTCTCAGAAAACAAATGTTATACTATAAAACGACTTAGGTGTAAATACTCGCTTTTCACTTAATGTTTGGTGAGATTTTTTCATTGTTCGAAAAGTTCTTTTCGCGAAATTATGCAATGCAAAGGCTGAAAATCAAAAATTTTGAAAATTAAAAATTACATATATTTGCAAAATCGCGCGCAAAGATCAAATTATATATTCTATAACTACATAAAATTCTCTAAAACATTCGTCTAATTTCAAGACCTGACGGACCGGTACTCACACTTTTTTTTTACTAATAATCTTTAGCATCTACATTTCAAAGTAAATTTTGTGGTAAGAAAATAGGAAAGTTCCAAATAATGTCAATAAATACAGTTGAAAAAGAAAAATTTTCTTTAATGGGTTAAACGCCAAAGGCAACTTAACTGATTTCTCGGTGTAGCGCCGATTCCCGATTGATTTATGTATGCACTCTTGTAAATATTGTTAATTTTTTGTTTTTGTTAAATTCATACAAACTGTTATGAAAAAAGCATCAATTGATTCAAAACCATTTGGTGCTTTTAGTGTGGTAAAACGCTTTGTTTCCAAGTTTTTGGTGCTTTTTGAAAGTCAAAAGTTGGCAACACTGGGTGCTACTTTGGGCTCGGTAGGTAATTGAAAAACAGAGCCCTCTCTCGACGAACAAAACTCACGCTCTACAAATCTCTCATCATGCCCGTCGATTTTGAGATGCTACTACTGAAAATCTGTGAGATGCTTTCATAAAAAATCGAAAAATATGGTTGAGCAGTATGTTTCAAGGCTAATGAATAAAGGATCATTGAAGAAGATCTGTTGAGAATTGTTAGCTTTTGTGGAAGAAATTTGCAAAAATATTTTTTCTCCTTTTCAGCTGCCATTAATATGGTCACCGTGTGTATATTATGTATGCAGATAGTATATCTAAGCACCAATATACTAACATCTGTAGCTATATTGCGTGTTGGCATCAATTAAATATTCGCATTAAATGTGAATCCAATTTGTTTTCCAATAGATCGTAAGCCTTCGAGGCGCATGCGTTATTATGTTAAAGAAGATTTGTATGCGTCTTAACCATGTTTGTATATGTATGAACATATTTAGGCATATTATCTATACAGTCGTTTAACTAAAAAATCTAGTCAGAGGAAATATAAAATTTAGATTTCATGTCTGCTTGTCCTTTGAAATATTAAAAAAAAACGTATCGTGGCATTTGTACACCAAAAACCGCACCCTTTTTATGTGCGCGCGCCTGCGCCTGCCTGCATCTATGTATGTACATACGTATTTATAAGCATTCATTTACATTTGTCTGTGCTTTTAACTAGCATTTTATTGCATAATTTCTTACATTTTTACGATCACATAACAAGTAGGCCCATAAAATGCGGATGACGCTCACGGTCATTGCGTTGTAAATTATATTTTCCAATTGAACGATTGTAGTGCTGTTTTTTTTATTACTTAGATACCTTACCTGTTCGCCTGCAGGGTAAAGCCAACCAGCCATTCTTGCAATACTAGTACTAGTGGCTGATGCAAATTTTTGTATGTAGAAAGCCAATTAGAAAACAATTTCTATGCATATTCAATATCCNGAAATATAAAATTTAGATTTCATGTCTGCTTGTCCTTTGAAATATTAAAAAAAAAACGTATCGTGGCATTTGTACACCAAAAGCCGCACCCTTTTTATGTGTGCGCGCCTGCGCCTGCCTGCATGTATGACGATGTATCTATGTATGTACATACGTATTTATAAGCATTCATTTACATTTGTTTGTGCTTTTAACTTGCATTTTATTGCATAATTTCTTACATTTTTACGATCACATAACAAGTAGGCTCATAAAATGCGGATGACGCTCACGGTCATTGCGTTGTAAATTATATTTTCCAATTGAACGATTGTAGTGCGGTTTTTTTTATTTCTTAGATACCTTACCTGTTCGCCTGCAGGGTAAAGCCAACCAGCCATTCTTGCAATACTAGTACTAGTGGCTGATGCAAATTTTTGTATGTAGAAAGCCAATTAGAAAACAATTTCTATGCATATTCAATATCCAATGCGAGACTTGTACATGCATACACACATTGAAAAGGTACACGAATAGCCCTGCAGAAAAATGTAGGCAGTCTTGCAAAGCGCTAGTTCCGTCCTACAAATTTCGGAACGGCCTCTGAACACTACTGCAAAACGGCTGCATAAGGGGACAGCTGAAACTTGCGGTGTGTTAGCTGAGAAGTAGATGGAGAAATTTTTACTTCTAGTAGAATACGAAAATACATAGCTCTGCGGGAAGACCTGCGACTCTAACAACGCTGGTCGCAAGTTCAAACCGCAGTGGAGACAGTTGTGATTTTCAGATTTAATAAATTTTAATTGTAATGTGACGCTTAAAAATTCCAAGAGAAAATTAATACACATAAAATAATAATTTCAATAAAATGTGTGTAATCTGTAAAAGAAAAGAGAAATCGAAAAAAAAACATAAAAAATCGAATCTTAATTTTTTTTATATTGTTACTGTACCAGATCTGTCAAAAATGGGACCACTCGAGAACTAGTTCAAAAGTTCTACAGTTGAGGGCTATGGTTTGGGATAGAAGAAGAACCAGTACCGTCCCTTTTCAAGCTGGTTCGGCGCGAGCTTCAAACCAGTTTGATTTGCTGCTGGGAAAATACAAGTAACCATATATACCTATGCCTGTAAATATGGATGTATGCATGTACAAAGACAAACTATCAATATTCCTCTAACGAAGGTGGCCGGAAGTTGGATTTATACCTAACGATTAGAGGTATTTAGCTACAGTTGGTAGGAGCGTTGCCTGAGCACCTGCACAGGACCCAATCGCTTTCTCTGGGATTCCTGATATTATCTGCTTACATGATTCGTCCAGTTTTGTTAAACCATTTGGATTTGTCGATGGATTTATTTATGGTAGTAATGATTCTCTTTAAGACTTTTGGTGGAGAAACTACCTAACGTATCATGCCTTGTCCGTGCCAATGCTGGACACTCGCAAAGGTAGCGTGGAACCGTTTCCCTACTTCCATCTAGATTGCAGCTGCGGTACCGTGGCCAATGTCCCGTTATCGTGGCAGTTAACCTGACTATAACTTTCCTCGACCTCCTTAGAAGTTCCGCTCTCTTTGGCTTGTCATACTGCGGCCATAGATTCCTCGCAGTTCCCGTTTGATGAGTCCTAGTGAACGGCTTAATGTTCATCAAGAGATGCGCTGACCTAAGCCAACTCGTCAGCTTTCTCTTTTCAAGGAATGTTCCTATGATCGGGCACCCAGATGAGAGAGATGTCCATTTCTCGGCCGTCGAGATTAACGCGCATTTGCAATTTCTTACTATTTTAGACTTTGTTATCGAGGAGGCAAGTGCCTCTTGAAGAAAAAAATTAACACAATGCTTCGAAGCATGTACATATTTTTAACGACCTCATAATCGAAAAGTCTATTCAACTACAGAGCTAGGCTACGTCCCACCTTTAGCTTGCCGTTGCACTGATCTGGGTGCCCTAGCAAAGCAACATTCACGGCAAGGAAATCATCGGCGAGCTAGCCAGAAACAAGTCGGCTCTAGATATCTCAGTGGCATACGAGGTTCTTTTACCGCTGAACTATACTAAGGGAGACATTTCTCAGTATTGGAAAATGTGGCTAACTTAAGTTAAAGTTTGCAGCCCACATACTGTGCAAACCGGACTTGAGTTATCATCAAATTGAACAGCATGGGTAATGGGCCCTGGATAATCATGACGAAAGCCTAGAATGGAAACATAACACTGATTTTCGTAGCTGTAACATATCATACATGCAGAATTAACCGTATATCATCTTCTGTACAACCGCCCACCAGCACTGGGTACCACTAGAATTCGGCTTATACGCAGACGCTTTTTTTCGGCTTAAGGCCAGTCATCTCTCAAAAAAAAAAAAACGGTCAAGAAAAAATTGCCATTATTTCGTGTGTGTGTCCAAAGAGTTCTGACATCTTAAACTTCTCAGCCTGTTGCCTCACTCTTTCCTCAAGAAATAATGGAACGGGCATATATTTATGTTGCAAACGTCGGTTGCCCTGTGCCCCTTTTTCACCAAAAAAAAATTTAGAAAACCGTAGTAGAAAGCGTAGAAAATTTCTTTAGAACTGCTTACTACCTCCAGGAAATTTGACACAAGAAAATTCCTTAGCCATTCCTTGTACGTCATTTTATATTGAGTTTTTGCTTTTGTTGAGAGCTGCATACTGGCCTTTAACAGGAAAAGGTTATATTAACCCCCCTGCAACTTCTTAGCTTCTTAAATTACGCGAGTTGCTCAAACTACAAACCAAATCAGAGTCTGCATTTTGTACAAAGTCCTAAAATGGAACTCTGGTCATTGCGGTTTAGACACCCAGTATCACTTAGCTCAGGAAGCCAATTTCGAAGCACTGGATGAGCTGCTAATAAGATATACTGAGAAAAAATTTTATGGAAAGAAACTCTGTCGTATTGGCAAAGGCGGTGGGACGCATGTAGCAACGGACGTTGGGTCCACAGTTTAGTCTCACGGAGAGGTAAATTTTCTTATGCTAGTGCTCGCAAAGTGGCTGAAATTCAACCGATAAAATTAAGGGGTTGAGGTGAGTTCAGCAGAGTTCAGTTGAGTTAAG
>NW_016175892.1:0-9658 GCF_001687245.7 Rhagoletis zephyria
TACGCGTCTTTCTTCGCCGAAGTATTTCTTAAGCGCCTTTTTTCGTAAATTTTTTATGTTCGTCTTTTTTCGCCGTCGTAACACTAGCGCGCCTTTATTCGCGTCTAGTGACGATATGTATGTATGTATGTACATGCGTATAAAAATTAGGTAATTGAAATTCAACAAAAAAAGGAATATAAAAAGTAATAAGTTAAATAAATACTTTCGTCGATTGTCGAATAATTTGACGGCAAATTGGACACAACATGCTTGTATTACCATTTAGATTAGTACGCCTACTGTGCTCTGCGAAGCAATCTGTGCAATGTTTAAAATGATTGGCCGAGTTTCTTGATATCATACACACCACTCGACCACGGCTGATTTATGTTATTCTGCGCTTTACTCATTTTTGTTGTTTGCGAAAATTTTCAGTCGCCTTCTCAGTTAAAACAACCCGTACGTCATCCACATCACTACAGTATTTTTGCGGCGTGGGTACACAAGCAACCCCAACTCCTCATTGTACATTCATATAGAGCATTTAAATAATCTATATATATAAAATAATAGCCGTTTTCGTTGTTTGGAGTTAACTCAAAAACTACTGCATAGATTTCAGTCAAATTTTCAAAGGTTATACCTTGCATATATATATATAGGCTACCAGAAAACTCGCTAGCTGGCGCTTGGGTCGAGTTATTTATAAAAGTCGTATTTATGAACCGATTTCGTTCATATTCAAAACGTGTGCTACCTCTACAATGGGAGATACGTATGCGAAAAATAGAGCCGCTAGGTTGCGCTGAAGTCTAGTTATTTGTAAAAATCGTATTTATGAACCGATTTATTTTAAATTCAAAATGTAAGCTACCAGCATAGAATGATGGAAAATACGTTTACCAAAAATAGACCCGTTAGGTGGTGCGGGAGTCGAGTTCAAATTCAAAGTATAATCTACCCGCATGATAAAAAAAGCTTTGCGAAAAACGAACCCGCTAAAAGCCCTATTCATGAACCGATTTTGTTAATGCAAATTCGAAACGTTTATTACTGTCATGATGCTTTTTTCATTCGAAACATATGTGTACATACATACATAAAATGATAGCTGTTTCCGTTGTTCGGACTAAACTCAAAAGCCAGTCAAATTGTCAGAGGTTATACCTTGCATATATGGTCTATTATAGCCTACTAGACAACACGCTGGTGGCGCTGGAGTAGAGTTACTTATAAAAGTCGTATTTATTAACCGATTTCGTTCAAATTCGCAAAGTGAGCTACCTGTATGATGAAAAATGCGTTTCCTAAAAATGAACCCGCTATATATTGAAATTAATAATGCGTATTAATTTCGTGACAAGCAGTGGTTTTGGAGAAAAGGGGCCTAATGGATTGCGCTGTAGCCGAAATATCTAGAAACACACACGGGGTTTGGTCTGCTTTGGCCCTATATTCATCTTAGACGAATTTACTTTTCATATGGCTAAATTGAGGATTCGTTTAAGTATGCATGTAAAGACCGCAACATTGTGTAAGCACACCTTTGCCTGATGCCCTCATACACCCTAAACGCGATCTTGCACCTACCTCCGATTGACGAAATTGCTCGGGGCGGCCGTAGGTACAGCAGTAAGACTCAAAGAAACCATCTCATGAATATTAAGGTAAATTATAAAAGTGACAAATTGCCAAGGAAAGATCCGACCACATCCGTAAGAAAAGGAACACGGTAGGTATATCAATGGCTTCATTTGAACGATATTTAAGAGGTCACACTACTCATTCTGAGGATTCTTGGCCCTCCTATAACTGAAAACGCTCATCTGTGCTCTTTACTTTCCTTATAAGGACTTTTATTGGCTTACATGGTACATCGGATCAATGTTGAAGTTGCAAGATTATAGAAGAATATTACGCACGTTTGGCAGAGCTCTCACAGGTGAAAATAAGACCATCGGTAAAACTCATGACATCGAAAGGGATTAGTATTCCATATGGTATCACAGCGCTACTATTCTTGGCCTATGTGTGAGGAGGATTCTGCTCTTTAGTCGTTTCAATTTAAACTAAACATGTTTACTTTATATATCGCTTTTACTTTTAAACGCTATTTTTGTATTGGCCAACGCTAAAGATCTGATTAGGCGCCGCGAAGCAAGCGGGCATTGGCTAATGTAAGTATATAAACAAATAAATTTTCCGGCGTAATAGCGAGGGGGCAGGGAAGCGAGCCATCGGGTGACGCAACCCGGCGCGCGTGTTGCGGCCATCCGCGTTTGCCCGCCACAAACCATTGACAAAAAAGTCAATCAAATCCGGTGTTTTTCTGGTATCCGTTGGCCAGTAAGTAGGTTTTCCAGTTGAAATCGTGTTGCAACCCGCATGCTGAATGGCTCTGTAGAGTTCTCGACCCTTTGTTGTGGTGAGCCTAGACCCCCAATGTGTGTGTTTCGCGTTAAAGTCTCCGCCAATAATAAAACGGCCTTCGTACCGTTCCAGGAAAGACAGGTAATTATTGCATTTTAATAAGTGCCTAGGTGGGCTGTAGAGTGCAGATAGTACTATGGGTTTCTTGAAGGCTTGTACGGAAACGGATGTGACCTGGAACTCCTTGAGGCTGAGTTGGTCGTATAAATGATGTGACAATTTATTGTTGATAATGACGGCGCTGCCACCCCTTGCAGAATTTTCTGGATGAATCGTATGGTAGATGCTGTGATTTTTGAAGCACATATGGGAATGCTTCGTGAAGTGCGTTTCAGATATTAGACATATGTCGATGTTGTTGTTATTAAGGAAGATTTCAAGTTCGTGCTGATGTTTAGTTAAACCGTTGGCGTTCCATAAGAGTACCCTTAGACACTTAATCGTCATCGATGAATTGTATGGAATGTTCGAGTGCAGATAAACGAAGTTCAATTGTCTTGAAAAGCTTTGCTTGTGAATTTAGCTTGTCTAAAATCATTGTCAGTATTCCTCGGGTGGCATTTTTTCGACGGATCCTTGTGCTACGCTCGCATAGGTGGTGTTTTGCTTTGGCTTGTTTTTACTTGTACCAGAGATATGCGTGCTTTGTACAGGTAAAGTCTCATCTGAGGTTTGTGTTGACTTCTTTGATCTAAGTTTCTGAAGTTCTTTCGCAACTACACAACCGCGATAATTGGCAGGGTGAGATTCTCCGCAGTTGCAACATTTCGGATTTTCTAAAACCGGTTTAGAACAATTAATAGAGGCATGCATACCTGCGCATTTGACACATTTGGGAGGCCTACCACATAAATTCTGAGTATGACCGAAAGATTGGCATTTTTTACACTGAGGTATTAGTTTGGACGATTTTAGTGGCTCGATTTTAACTATAGTATTTAAGATACTCTTGATCTCATAGACTTTCTTAATATCTGCAGACGTATCAAATGTCAGCATGAATATGTCTAGGGGCTCTTTCGTCCTCCACTTAAATTTATTAACAGCGTTAATAGCCTTAAAGCCTTGTTCCTTTAGATCGTTTAAGATCGCTTCTTTATCGCACGAATGGTGCAGGTTTTTAACTATAACTCAGATTGGTCTAAATTGCTTATCCTCATAGCTAAACCAAGGAACTTTCTCATTATTCAGTAACTTTGTAACTGCGCGATAGTCGTCAGAGTTGAAGGTGATTACCCTATACATGCTATTATTGGCTAGTTTCACGAAGGAGTTGTTTTTAATAGTTGCTAACAATTGAGACTGAAGTTTTTTAAAATCATTTACACCATTTACGACAATCGGTGGCGGGCGAATCACTTTCTTGGTTACCTCAGTTAAATTTAAATCCAAATTTTTCTGATTGAGTTTGTTATCCAACGGTTTTCTTACGTCTTCTACTATTTCAGGAGAGGACTCAGCTTTTCGTTTTTTTGATTGTTTGCGACTTTTTTTAAGAATCCATTCGGTTTCTCGGGTAAGTTCTTCTTCATCAGTTTCATATATGCATACGTTTTTCTTATTGACTGTTTCAGAAACAGTTTGCGAAATACCAGTGGGTTTTAAATTTTGATTTTCTGCCTTTAGAATAGCTATTTCATTTTTTAAGGCTTCACACAAATGCTCTAATTCACATATTTTTTGTTTTAATTGAACATTTTCCATAATATCTGGGCCTATATTTCCTCCACCGCCTGGTGGAGGATTTTGAGTACCCATTTATTACGACCTGAACAATACGGCAGCACCGATTTCTTACGTGTTGGTAAAGCAGTTCAGAATTTGACAGCGGCCAGCTGATGTTTATATTTGCACTCCACACAGCCGTTCGGTTCACAATTTATTGTTTTGGTTTTAATTTGTGTGGTTTGTTATTTAATTTTCTTTAACTTGTTTTTGTTTAATAGAGTTAAACAGTTTTGGCGCGCGTTTAACTTTCGTTTTGATGTTTTTGGCGCGCGTTTACACAATATTTAAATGTGATTTCTTTCGCTTGATTTACGCCGGGCAACCAGACGACTAGTTTGCATGGATGAGGACCGTTCTTGGTCAGAACATCAACAGCAAAATGAATCACGAAACGTGTCCAGCACCAAATTATGTATATTAAAAACAAAATTGGCGATATGCATGAAGTTATTTCCATTCATTCCATTTTTAATAGAATAAACATATCAACATGAAGATCGCTGGAAATATCAAGCTCAGTTAGCCTCAGTAAATTCCACTGCGTTGTTATTATATGAGATGGGGAAACCTTAACAAAATAGGTAAAATTGGTCAATCTTCTTTAGAAACTACTAGTGTTATTAATTGAAAAATTTTTATATCTTCACGCTTAAAAGCAAATCTCAAATTTATTTGGTCGAAAAACTCTATGTAAAACTTTAAAATATTGGTTTTAATTTCAGAAAAATTTGCATTGCTTTTCATAAACATCTCAGATTTCGTTCGAACAAAAATGTCAGATATTTTGATATGATTATTTTCATTTTTAAAACCAATATTAATATTGTTATTGACCGTATCTTTTTTATTCAAGTTACTCAAAACTAAAAGACAACGTGCTTTGATAGTTGCATATAAGTATGGCAAACGAGAGCTTTCAGCTTGAAACTCTTTGTTAAGATTGTTAATTATGGGCAAAATATACGATACAAATAAAAAATAGCATTTGGTTTTGCAACACATTCCTTCTGTCAGGTCTGCAAATCGTACACTGTTTACTTCATAAAAGCTGGAAATAAAATAACGTTTGAAACTATCCCATTGCTCAACTATTCTGAAAACAACGCTTTCTAGTGAAAGCGATCGTGTTTGAGATATGCCCAAGATTTTGTGGAGTTTTACCAAACAATAGTCCTGAAATTCTTCAGTTCATGTATTCTCTTTGGACTGTGGGAAAAGAAACGATATATGTTGCGGCACAGTGTCTCAATGCTTTTCGGAAATTTTTTACCAGCGTAGCTTGAGCAAAGGGGTGGAGTGCAATAACGCCCATGGGCTTTATTTCCCAAAAAATGGAAATAAAACCCATGGGCGTTATTTCCATTTCGAAGGGGAAATAGCGCCCACCAATAAAAGGCAATAAAGCCCGCGGGTTTTATTTCTCAAAGAAAAGGAAATAATGCCCGCTTGATTTATTTCATAAGAAAGGAAATAAAGCCCGTGAGTATTATTTTCTCTGGCTTTATTTTACTGACCCATTCCAATTATGTACATGGACATACATTGGCATAAAATGACACATATTTTAAACGAATTGCTCTCTAATTTTGCAAACAGTGTGTTATTGTAAATTAAAGGTAAATTGTTACAGTTTTTTAGCCTTCAATGCGATGCGCATATTTGCTACTACATTTTGCCTACTAGACAACACGCTGGTGGCGCTGGAGTAGAGTTACTTATAAAAGTCGTATTTATTAACCGATTTCGTTCAAATTCGCAAAGTGAGCTACCTGTATGATGAAAAATTCGTTTCCTAAAAATGAACCCGCTATATTTTATAAAATCTGATTGAAATTCATAATGCGTATTAATTTCGTGACAAGCAGTGGTTTTGGAGAAAAGGGGCCTAATGGATTACGCTGTAGCCGAAATATCTAGAAACACACACGGGGTTCGATCTGCTTTGGCCCTATATTCATCTTAGACGAATTTACTTTTCATATGGCTAAATGGAGGATTCGTTTAAGTATGCATGTAAAGACCGCAACATTGTGTAAGCGCACCTTTGCCTGATGCCCTCATACACCCTAAACGCGATCTTGCACCTACCTCCGATTAACGAAATTGCTCGGGGCGGTCGTTAGTACAGCAGTAAGACTCAAAGAAACCATCTCATGAATATTAAGGTAAATTGTAAAAGTGACAAATTGCCAAGGAAAGACCCGACCACATCCGTAAGAAAGGGAACACGGTAGGTATATCAATGGCTTCATTTGAACGATATTTAAGAGGTCACACTACTCATTCTGAGGATTCTTGGCCCTCCTATAACTGAAAACGCTCATCTGTGCTCTTTACTTTCCTTATAAGGACTTTTATTGGCTTACATAGTACATCGGATCAATGTTGAAGTTGCAAGATTATAGAAGAATATTACGCGCGTTTGGCAGAGCTCTCACAGGTGGAAATAAGACCATCGGTAAAACTCATGACATCGAGAGGGATTAGTATTACATATGGTATCACAGCGCTACTATTCTTGGCCTATGTGTGAGGAGGATTCTGCTCTTTAGTCGTTTCAATTTTAACTAAAGATGTTTACTTTATATATCGCTTTTGCTTTTAAACGCTATTTTTGTATTGGCCAACGCTAAAGATCTGATTAGGCGCCTCGAAGCAAGCGGGCATTGGCTAATGTAAGTATATAAACAAATAAATTTTCCGGCGTAATGGCGAGGGGGGCAGGGAAGCGAGCCATCGAGTGACGCGACCCGGCGCGCGTGCTGCGGCCATCCGCGTTTGCCCGCCACCACTGAAAAATCTAAGACGCTGAGAGCAAATATGCGCATCGCATTGAAGGCTAAAAAACTGTAACAATTTACCTTTAATTTACAATAACACACTGTATGCAAAATTAGAGAGCAATTCGTTTAAAATATGTGTAATTTTATGCAAATGTATGTCAATGTACATAATTGGAATGGGTCAGTAAAATAAAGCCAGAGAAAATAATACTCACGGGCTTTATTTCCTTTCTTATGAAATAAATCAAGCGGGCATTATTTCCTTTTCTTTGAGAAATAAAACCCGCGGGCTTTATTGCCTTTTATTGGTGGACGCTATTTCCCCTTCGAAATGGAAATAACGCCCATGGGTTTCATTTCTATTTTTTGGGAAATAAAGCCCATGGGCGTTATTGCACTCCACCCCTTTGCTCAAGCTACGCTGGTAAAAAATTTCCGAAAAGCTTTGAGACACTGTGCCGCAACATATATCGTTTCTTTTCCCACAGTCCAAAGAGAATACATGAACTGAAGAATTTCAGGACTATTGTTTGGTAAAACTCCACAAAATCTTGGGCATATCTCAAACACGATCGCTTTCACTAGAAAGCGTTGTTTACAGAATAGTTGAGCAATGGGAAAGTTTGAAACGTTATTTTATTTCCTGCTTTTATGAAGTAAACAGTGTACGATTTGCAGACCTGACAGAAGGAATGTGTTGCAAAACCAAATTCTATTTTTTATTTCTATCGTATATTTTGCCCATAATTAACAATCTTAACAAAGAGTTTCAAGCTGAAAGCTCTCGTTTGCCATACTTATATGCAACTATCAAATCACATTGTCTTTTAGTTTTGAGTAACTTTATTAAAAAAGATACAATAAAACTGCCAACGGTTTAACTAAACATCAGCACGAACTTGAAATCTTCCTTAATACCAACAACATCGACATATGTCTAATATCTGAAACGCACTTCACGAAGCATTCCCATATGTGCTTCAAAAATCACAGCATCTACCATACGATTCATCCAGAAAATTCTGCAAGGGGTGGCAGCGCCGTCATTATCAACAATAAATTGTCACATCATTTATACGACCAACTCAGCCTCAAGGAGTTCCAGGTCACATCCGTTTCCGTACAAACCTTCAAGAAACCCATAGTACTATCTGCACTCTACAGCCCACCTAGGCACTTATTAAAATGCAATAATTACCTGTCTTTCCTGGAACGGTACGAATTCCGTTGTATTATTGGCGGAGACTTTAACGCGAAACACACACATTGGGGGTCTAGGCTCACCACAACAAAGGGTCGAGAACTCTACAGAGCCATTCAGCATGCGGGTTGCAACACGATTTAAACTGGAAAACCTACTTACTGGCCAACGGATACCAGAAAAACACCGGATTTTATTGACTTTTTTGTGTTTAAAAATATACCTGAGAATTATCTTATCATTTCAGAAGGGTTCGACTTGAGCTCCGATCATTCGCCTGTTCTTTTAAAAATCAACGAAGAGCCGGTTCTCAGCCTCAACTCTCCAAGCCTAGTGAACAAATTCACTGATCGGGAATACTTCCAAAATGAACTACTGAAATCCTCAAAGCCGGTTCGAAACATCTCAACTGTGGCAGATCTTGACGATGAAGTTCTAAGTTTTATCACACGAATCCAAAAGGCAGCATGGACAAGCACACCCACTCAACCGATTCTCCAAAACAGAAAAAAGTTTCCTGGTTACATCGTGGAATTAGTCACCAAAAAACGAAGACTACGACGACGATGGCAACAACCCGGTTTCCAGTAGACAAACAGAAGCTCAATAAAATTACCAGAGGATTACGGAAAGCAATAAAGTCATTTAATGAGGTTGAATTCAATAGATTCCTGTCGGGTCTCTCAGCGGCCAGTAACACTGACTACTCATTATGAAAAGCAGCTAAAAATTTTGCACGGCCTGTAAAGCACAGCGCCCAAAGTAAACGAAAATACTTGGGCGAAAACGAACACTGAAAAAGCGAATATCTGTGCTGAACATCTAAGTAGAACGTTCACGCCCAACGAAGGATCGAATGATATTGATGCAAGCGATTCAGCAAACACAAACGAGACGTGGGTTGCTAACGACGATTATCCTCCCGAAGAAGTTGTCTATGAAATTAATAAGCTTAAAGTGAAGAAGTCACTAGGCTTTGACCTTGTAACCACTGACGTTTTACGTCACCTGCCACACGATTGCATTGTATGTTTGTCAGATATCTTTAACCTGTGTCTTAAACTTAGATATGTTCCCATATATTGGAAGATGGCCGAAGTAATAATGATACCCAAACCTGGAAAACCGCCCAACAACGTGTCTTCTTATAGACCTATTTCGTTACATCCCATGCTATCTAAATTGTTCGAAAAACGTTTGCTGTCGCGCATGCTTCCGATTATAGAAAACAAGAACCTAATCCCTGTTCACCAATTTGGGTTTCGTAAATGTCACTCGATCAAGTTCATCGAGTTGTTCAAACAATCGAATCCGCAATGGAAGCTAACAAAGTGTGTTCCGCAGTATTTCTAGATGTTTCCCAAGCATTCGATAAAGTGTGGCACATCGGGTTGCTTAAAAACTAAAGATGCTTCTGCCACACGCCTACTGCGAAATCTTGTCATATTATCTAAGCAACAGATACTTTAGAGTGAAAGAAAGAGACTCTTTTTTTATTTTTAATATTTTTATTGAGCTTTGTACCACGATTGTT
>NW_016175894.1:0-9655 GCF_001687245.7 Rhagoletis zephyria
TAGTGCAAGCTGGTAGCATCGCAGTGTGAGTATAGGGCGGCGACTCATTTGCTTTGTTGCTGAACAGAAAAGAGCGACAATGTGGATTGTGCTAGTATGAAAACTTTTGACAATTTCAAAAAATGCGAAAAGTACGCGCTACAGCTAAGCTATGTGTCACCAGAGTTGCATTGCAAAGTAGTTGAATGTGCTTAAGTCGACGCAACTGTAACTGGGCGCATAAGCCAGCTGTCAATGAGTGCCTGTTTGTTTTGACTCGAGCACGTTCAAGTGCTACTGTTTAATATTAAACAAATAGGTGACAGAGGGTTGGAGGAGGTGCACAGCGTAGGAATATTCGTGTGAAGATGCACGAAAGGGCTGATATAAAGGTAACTGCGCTCGACGACTCTCGGAAGAGTTTGATGATTTAAGCAGGACTAGATCGCCAAGAAGACAATTCTTAGTCTGGTAACACCTTTTACATTCCGGTACGAAGATAAAACTCCTCTTAAGAATAGTGCAGATGCTCGAGGTTCTGCTATTCGGCACAACACTTGGCAGTTGACCTCAACGAAGCTTCAGCGTCGCTTCTGAAATGTGCACAGCGCCACCACCTCGCTAGTAATAACCTCATCCCTCACGACCGCTTTGAAATAACTATCCTGGTATCGTTGAAATTATCGAAGGATTTCGAAATCGTTTGACGCTCCCCGCGACTCGAAGAAATTGAGGGTCCTCAGTCGGTAAACTTTCGAGATCAAACCTAGAAAGCACGAAAAACTTTAGATGATGTCCTCTGCCACTTCTGTTTCTCCATATCGAAGCTACCCAAGCCACCAGGGGGAGTTTTCCTGATCTCACACGCTAACAATTGCTCGACATTACCGTCTGGCCTGTCAACGAAAGTGAATAGCTTTACATCGGATCAAGGTTGCCTTTTAAATTGACGCTCTCCTGCACGAACTTCAAGACGATCATCCCTACCTGGTAGACAAAAAGGGCTTCAGTTGAGAATTCACCTCGTTTGCATACCCTTTCCGACTGTGAACAATACGAAAACCCTAAAGGGTTACTTTTGACAGCCTACTGTCCTTCCCAGCTTAAACAGGGGACTCCGAATTTGTAAAATTACGGTCTTGACAACATCGGGGTACCCAGTCAAAGGCTGCCAGCCCTCGAGTGGAGTGGAGGCTCAACTGGCAGAAGTTTCGGCATCGAGATCTGACCTGAGATTTAATTTTGGTACCATGGGGGACAGAATGTCCTCGTTGTGTGTTCGCGAGCGAGAGAGCAAGGCAAGCAAGACAAGAAAGACGAGCAAGATGTTGAGATTTGGAGAAGTTGTCTTTGACGAGGGAGGCAACACAGGATGAAAGGAAGATGAAATGTGATCAAATCTAGCACGTCGGGTGACTCGAGACGGTCGAGCAACTCGAGCGTTTGAGCATTACTGCGGTCTGTTCTTGGGTACGGCCCTTCGGGGAGTATCATGGTGGCTGTGGTTTAACACCCAAATGCGGGTAGAACCAGCAAAGGTTCAATATGGAATTGCATAGCAACCGGGTGGCGGACTCATAGTACGGTAGAGGTTTAGTGGGCCTCGAGCCCAGAACCTCTTTCTCTTTGGTCTGAAACAGATTTTTTTAGGGCCTACTCTTAGTTCAGCTTGACGATAACGATTAAAAGACTAGCAGATCTTCACTCAAAGAGCTCGCAGACTTCTTTTATTTTCGAGTCTGAGCAGAATTGAAGCGCTGAAAATTTCAAAATCTATATTTTTTTGCTCTTCGAAAACTTGTTATGTAGAGCTCCCGTATGCCGTATAACTAGTCGGCCAGTCCACCGGAACTAGACGCATGATAAGTCGTTTGCTTATTTTAGAGTTTCCACAATAATTTGTTTTCTTTTTTTTTCAGTGTTTAGATTCTGTCATCTACTGTTTAGATATGAGCTTTGGTTTTCCTATTATGTCCTTCAAGTTTTCTGTGGTTTGGTTACGCCATTACGTCAACCGCCATCGTGAGTAGAACTTAATTCGCCTGCTAATGGTTCTAGCTTCTGGATGCTAAAGATGGAAAAATGCTCTGCGGGATAAGCTCAATAGTTAACGGGTTACAGGCCTTTGATTTTTTAATGGTGATTCTTTCCTTTCTTCAAGGAATTTCTGTTTCTTTTGGTCCAAAAATGGAATCGTCTACCTGTGACTGCATCAAAAGAAAAACATACCCCCCTACCGTACCTCCATCAGCTCTCCATCATCTCTAATTATCACGAACTGTTATCTAATCTTCTTTCTCATTTCGCATTCGAGTTCATCCACTTCAAACTACGCGTACAAATCCAAAGCCACCTTGACCGAAGAAAAAAGTATCGCAAAAGAAAAAATGTCAACCAATGGCTAAAAACTAAAAACTTTTCAGCAGCATCGCATTGCAGTGCTTTTGGTCAACTGCTTCCTCTTGCTTTTCCCCAAAATCTATTTATTCTCATTGCCTCTTAATTATTTTGCACTCTGGCAACAAAGTGGTAAAAAGTTAAAAAAGTCTCAAAAAAAAAACACAAAATAAAAAAGAACAAGAAACGTAGCCACGACGACGTGTTGACGTGACTGGATTTTCATATTTTTTGACAACGTCAGTGAATTTTGGCGAGAAGCAGCCAACGAGCCAACACCATGAACTGGACAGCATGAGAACTGTAGCGACAAGAAGCTGTGCTGCACATTTTAATGAGGAAACTCCAAAATTAACACGTACGAGGTGAATGAGTTGGATGCCGTTGCTTTGATGGGTTACCTGCTCGAGATAAAGCGGATGATGAAAGAAAATTGATGTATCTACATAGAATATTTTTAGGGGAACTCATTTAAATTGGAAACTAATTTTTTAGTATAGTAGCAACAGAGTTTTGCTAAGATGAATTTAAAGATGTTAAGGAAAAACGGAGTTTGCAAGGAAATCTTAAAGTAATAGACAGACAGAACGAAAAATGAAACTGAAGGTGGCACAACCCTAAAAACGTTTCGAAACTATGTATAGTTAACTTGATAGAGCATGACTGAAATTCATTTTACAATATATCACATACAAGTGAACCTTTTGAAACTCTGAAATCACAATTTCGTTATAAATTTCGAAACTAGATCCATGACTGGCTTATTCTTTAGCATCCATTCCCTTCATATATGTATTTTCTAAAACTCTCTCTTAAAACTCCACTCCAGGATATGCTTCACGGGTTTTTCAGCAAACTTCAAATCCGGACACCCACCGTCGGTATATCGATGGCCTGGTGCTTTACCCATGGGATATACTCTGCTCTGTTGGTTCTATGGGTTCATTTAGATATTACTTAAATTGTCCATTGTGTTACTAGATTGTAAACAAATTTCTTTACCGGCAATATGTGTTATGTTAAAAGAAGCACTGGGTGATTAGAGAAAAGTTACGCATCTGATGTTCACTCCAGTGAGTTCGTCGGGTGTGTTGATAAAAGACCCAGCTGGGGTCAATGACGATGTTAAGTCGCATCGCGAGGGTTCCTAAGAGATCATATACGGTCGGTACGATCAGAAGTCCACTAGGCCGCCTGCGGTCAACAATAAGTCAGAAGTACCTTGCAACGTTGCATGCGGCGGCTTTTGCCCAGCATTCGCTGAACCGGCTATAAGCCTTCTTTATATCAAGGAAGGCATCAGCTGCAAAACCGTTGTTCTTCAATGACTTCGACAATAGTGTGCGAGACAGATTCCACTGATCTGCCCTTCACGTGGGCATGCTGAGAGAGGCTCCATCGCTCTAGAGGAATTCTGCTTTTTATATCCAGAACAATCAGTCTATCAAGAGTTTTCAATAGGAAAGGAGAAGGGCTGATTGTTCTGAAGTCCGCGGGAGATACGTGAAAACTTTTCCACGCTTTGGGAATAAACGTAAACCTCACGTAACCCCAAGCTCTTGGGACACTAGCCCTCCTCAGCCTATACGGTCCAGGGAACTTTAAAGGATTGAAAGAGTCAATAGCCCAGAGTCGTCGGTGCTTCTCCGGTAGTTCAACGGGAGAAACAAAGCAGTGCACCGTACCATCATCGGAAGACACGCACGGTGCGGAACTGGCTGCGAAATGAGTGGTTAGTGTCTTTTCGAAGATTTTATTACTTAGCAGCTTATTATTTTGTTCTTATTTGGAATATTCACTTGAGATGCTCGAAAACGAAGGCCAAATACCATGGCAGCCCCCATCTGCAACAAGAAGATCACTCAATTACTATCTATAGTTGCTCAACGTTCTCATTTGAATACTGGAAGGTGTATAATAAAAAACAAAAATCATATCTCACTCATCTTCTCGACATGCGAGACTTTCAAATCGACTACTTAATTTCCCCCCATTTCCTACTTGTCTGCGATAAGAAAGTGTCAAAAAACGTATCTTTTATTATAAAATGTTTTAATTTATTAGTTTTTGCTAGAAGCATATCTATGTAGTATGTATGTAGGCATAATTTGATATCTACTTGAGTATGTATGAGAGGCAATATAGTACTTAGGACAATTAGTAAAATGGCCAATTGAACAAGTTGCCAGACATATATTGCACCAAAAAGGTAGGCGATAATAATTATAAATACATACACACTTATATACTTATACAATATATGTAAAAGGGAGGGCATTTAAATGATATTGTTTAAACACTTTCAACGAGTGTATGCTATAGCAAAAGTTAGCAGAAGGCATTAAATTAGAATATTTTAACATATACTCAGGTGCTTTAATATACTCGTACGTATACATCTATGGGTTTTCTACCAAAGTCGCCCGCATTTCCCCCTCTTTTACCCAAAAACTTATAACTGTTTGCTTAAATATTCACATACATAAGTGCGTAAGTAGTCTGCTTGTGCACTTCTGCTGTGCCACGCAACTAATTGTCATAAATTTGGCTAATTATGACTTGTTCGTGGCGCCCAAAAATATGCTGCAAAATTTTGAAAATTGAGGTAGTGCATGAGTAAATAAAAGGGTGGTGGCAGAAGAAACGAAGTATATATGCAGGGGAGACCTTTTTTACTAAATGCATTAAACACATAATGTTGAAATTGCAGAGACCGTATCGAGAGGATTTTTAAGTGCATTTCGATTTTTTCGGGACTGTTCGGAATTTTTTTTTCAACACATGCAGTATTTTTTCATAATGTATGTACTTTTTTTGGGAATTTTTTGTCACAGTATGGATTCTTTCAAGTTTAATTTAATTTTTTGGAATTTAACGTCCTTTGATTTTCAGTAGTTTTTGGCACTTTGCGGGATATTTTCGGGCCAGTTCAATGTCATTCAGGACTTTTTGGGTATCTTCGTGTTCTATTATTCGGGACTTTTCGGAAATCTTCCGGAACATTTGGGACTTTTGAAGTTTTTTATGGTTTGTTTCGGTATTCTCCGTGTTTTACTTTTTTAGGGGTTTTTGTTATATTCTGATCGTGGCCTTACATGATTTTCGAGGAACTTTCAGGCCAATAAGTACATTTCAATTTTTTGTATTTATTTCCATGAACGACAAAAAATAAAAAGTTTCGGCTTAAAAGAATCAAAAAATAATACAATACAACTGAAAAAAATATTCCGTCGAATGGTTACTGCCCAACAAGCAAAATAAACTTAAAGAAAGCTTTTTTTTAAGTTTTCCATTATAAACATTAAGCTTACAAAACGTTGCTTTTTTGTTTATAAAACGCTTGAAAGTAAGCGTAATATAATCGAAAAGGAACATTGGTTATAAGCGTTGAAATATAAACTTGTAATAAATGTTCAAAAGAAAGCTTTTTATAAGCGTAAAAGTGTAAACTTATAATAAAGGTTCAAAAAAAGTTTTTTATAAGCGTATGAATATAAACTTACTAAACATTTTCAAAAGAAAGTTTTTCATAAACATTTTTATAACCCTTTATTTAAAGATATTTCATTAAAAACTCATACATAGATTGCTTAACATCTAGAAACTAAACGAAATGCGAATTTTCGGCGGACTCATCTACAGTCGCGAAAATATAAATAGGGAATAGACATTTTAGCATACAAATTCACAATAACACATACAAATTAAGCATAAAAAAAATTAATTATTACATGTTGTTGTGTGCTTTCAATTACTTGCGGTTATTGGCAAATTGGAAAAGCGACATCGATGCAGCTATATATTCCGCTTCATCGCCGCCATTCTCATTGATGAACTTTTCTGAAAAAAATTTAATACATTTTTAATTGAATGTTAAACTAAGAAAGGATAAGGGGAACTCATCATTTGAAGACTCGAATGCTCCACCGATTAACGCGGGTCCTGGATTGGACTTTTTTTGTACCTCATCGGTTTTATTTAATTTTTTCTTTTAATAATATATTTTAAAAAACGTAAACACGTCTCTTACGATTGAAAAAATTTTATATTTACTACTTCATGTCGTTGGCATTTACATTTCATTTATAAGTTTAAGTTATTTATAAACATTCGCTCTCAAAACTTATTAAAGGTTTATTTGAAAAAACTTTTAATAAGCTTAATACTAAAAATGCTTATTTAACGCTTATTATAGCAAACTTAATTTAAGTTATTTTTAAAAACGTTTACTGAAATGCTTGTTGGGTGATTTCCATATTTCGAGTAAGAAACACAAATATATATATTTTTTTTTCGAATTTTTCGAATTATTTTTGAAAAATAAAATTTGGCCTTTGAAAATTCCGAAAAAGCCCACAAAATTCTCAAAAAAAACGATAAGTTTCGACTAATATCGAATAACCGATAAGTTACGATTTATATACATTTTCATATCTCAAATTTGAAAGGCCAAAACTATCGAATTTTTGTTGAAAATCGGTTGATCAGTAACGATGAAAACCTAGCCCAAGGGAAAATCTCTTAAAGCTTTCTGAAAGTTTGACAACTAGAGAGTAAAAGCTCTATCTGATCTTCGCTGATTTAGATGAATCACGACCAAAACATAATCCACGAGTGAAGCTTTTTTTCTGTTTTATGGGTGCGTACAGAGAAAAAGCTTTCTCTGGTCGTCGCCAATTTAGATAGAGATACTTCACCGATTCAGTTCTCATGCTTAGCTTTTACTTCCTTATTAGTACAAATAATTAATCTCCGTCTAAGAAAAGAGGAGAAAGAGGAGGGCAAAATGGAATCCTTTGACAAGAACCGAGTTAGTAAATTCTAGTTAGTTAGTTAAATCTTCGGAGTATCATTTCTGAAAACATCTAGTAGAAATAAATTTTTGTATTAGTTCTCTAAGTTTAGTTTGCATATTATAGTGATCACATTCATATATATGTAACAATACATTCGAACTAAAATACAATTTAAAAAGACTTGAAAACAACAACAAAAAGCCATACCAAAAACCATTTGTGTTCAAATGTCAATTCTTTTTCAATTTCAATAAGTCGAAATTCTCGCAATAAATCAGTCAACTCAAAATTAATCAACCAAAACTGCGGCTGCAACAAAAGATTTGTTGTCATGTAAAAATCAATTGTGTATGTTTGTATTAGCTAATAAAACCACTACTACATGCGCATGAAAGCAAATGAATATACTATATATTTTATATTGTATAGCATAGTTTTAACACTGTAAGTATGCATGTGCATTTTTAGAATTGAACAATACAAATCCCACGTAATGCGCACACAAGCCAAAGAACAAACAATGATGCAAACAAAAAAAATGAACAAACGAAGAAAAAAGAAATATTGAAAAAAATAGAAGAAATATCGCAAAATTGTGGGCAGAAATGCTAGAGATAAAAATATTTGATAAAAAACAATAGAAGAAATAAAAAGAGAGAGTGAAAGAGATGCCAAGGGAATTACATATATGTATATAGCAAAGCATAGTTTAAACAAAAATGGCTTTTTAACATTTAAATTGCTTGTTTGACTCTTATTTGTGAACTCTGTAAAAAAGGACAATAAATGGTTTGAATTTTAATATCTGTTATACAAAGAGCTGAAATGGTGTACAAGGCCACAGAGATTAAAAAAAAAACAGGAGAGTATATCTACACCTTATCACAAAATTTCCTGGGTATCCATAAAAAGCAATTAAATTTACTTTAGGCATGAAAAATTTATGAAAAAAGTTCCAAAAGTTCAGATAAAAAGGAGAAGTCCTAAAAAATACCTACAAGTTGCAAAACGTTCCAAAAGCGCTGATCAAAAACTAAAAAGTCTACGAAAAATACTGAAAATTCTGAAAAAAAACAGAAAACTAATACACCAAGTATATCGAAATGTTTCGAATAAAACAAGTTTCCTTAAAACTTCGAAACTTAAAACGCGAAAAGTTTATAAAGATGACCGAAAGTATAATAATATACACAGTATCTTGAAAAGTGGCGAAAAATTCGTTAAGATTTCGAAAGGTTAAAAAAATATACAGGAGTTTCCCGAAAAATTCCATAAAGTTAAAGTCGGACGTATGTTTGTATTAGGGTGGTACTCAAAAAAATTCACTTCCAAATTTTTAATCTTTTTTTAAGTTTAGATAACTCTGCATATCGAGACGTAACCGCCAAAATAACGCAAGCGACATTTTTTTTTTTTTTTATGCAGAAATATTCTTAGAGCATCTAGAAACATTTCTGCATCAAAAAGAAGATTTTGAAGAAAATGTCGCTTACGTTGTTTTGGCGGTTAGGGCTCTATATGTTCATATCGAGTGCGTAAAAACTTTCAAGTTATATTCAGTGCCAAGTCGTCAGCTTAAGAAACACCCTAGAAGCCAACGAAAGCAGAAGCAGTAAAGTCAGTGAAGCCATCTGGAGAACTTGGATCACATAAACCTATCTGCCTTCCAGATACCATATGAGAACTACTAGAAAAGCTACTATTTACTGCCAACGGATCATCAGGACTTAGTACGTACCAGCTTACACCATTTCTTAGCGGAAAAGGAAGTTACAGAAGCTACGCTTGCCATGCGGACACGAAGGGTAAGACTCCAAATGTGGGCAGTTCGATTGCGAACGGTTCGAAGTAGAAAGAGCTGATATAAACGTGATATCTGATCAAGTGCACAAACGATGTGGAATGTTGACGGCGATGTACTTAGTTGAAAAAGTTCAGTGGAAGTCCTGCCGAAATGACTGGACATACGGAAGCTCGAAACAGCTCAATAGGTGGCTCAACCGCTTTTCCGAAACCCTAGTTTGATTAGTCCACTTGTTGGTAGAGCCAAGCGTGGGAAAAGCGACCTAAAGTCATGTTGAGAGCATTTAGTTTGCATGTGGGGTAATCCTACTCACCCCCTTCTGGGTGGATGCCCCAACAGTTCTGTCGCATAGCATGCGATAGATAAATCTGATTAGGCTGACCGCGACTTTACGTTTTTTTAGAGTTTACGATTGACTCAGACAAGACTTTACTGCAAGCACCTTTGACATCAAGGAGGGCGTATAATATTCTTAATCTCTTTGTTTAAATAAAAAATAAGAAATATGTATATGCAAAATTTTTAAAGGAAATTTTTACGCCAAACAAAGCAGTAGGTAAAAAAATGTAACAAAAAAATATAAAAGACAGAACAATAATCTAAAAGTCGTAAAGCAATAAAGTTGCAACTGCACTAACAGCAGCAGCAGGCAATTTTCTATTGCCAAAAATAAGCGCTA
>NW_016175895.1:0-9655 GCF_001687245.7 Rhagoletis zephyria
ATTTGTAAAAAGGAAGTAACAGTAAACGGAATCAATACTCAAGCCAACCCACTCGTACATACAAAAAATATACTAATTCGTATTCAAAGCGCATTCATTGGTAGGTAATCAGAGGAAAAGAATATATTAAATATATAAAGAGCAGCGTAAAAGTAGAACTGTGAGCCATTGCATAATTTAAGGCGCTCTATAAACACATACAAATGCATTGTGCACTACATATAGCTATATATATGTATATGCTGCTGTGCATAAAAAAGCTATTATAGCTGGCAAAAGTGCTCATACATGAGATCAGCACTCGTAAAGAATATTTTACTTTGTTTGCAATGACATTTACTCGTATTTTTCTTCATTTGTATGAATTTTACTATCAGATTATTAGTATGTATGTATGTAAGTATGAGTAGTGCCATCACAGCTCAACGCTTTGATACATACATATTGTTCATATGTTTGCGTATTTATGTTCGATGAGGAAAAGTTTTTCTCGCTTTGGGGTCACTCACAGGGCACGTTCGGGGTCAATTGCCACTGAAGTGTTAAAAGACGTTTCTTGTTCTGTATTAAATTACAAAAAAGGAAATCGGCTATGAATACCAATATACATATGTCAATATGGCTTTGTGCTCTTATTATTTTTATAAATATGCATTGAAAGCTTTACTTGTGTGGTTTTTTTATTACATGCATACGAATATGAGCCTAAGAAATTTTCTACTGTTTGCACTACTCAAAATATTTTCGCTTTTGTTATCGTCCGCTTTGCATATTAAACTAAATATTTTTTTACATATAGCACATGTGCACCACTGTGGATTTAAAAATGTTGCGTGAGAAAGAACGAAAATACTGGAATTAAATATTCATTTATTTAGTTTCTGAGAAGTTCTTTGATTATAAATAAATACGCATTGGTAATTTGCAATTCATGAATTAATGATTGTGCTAATACTTTAATATTTAAAAATTACCGCTAATAGCTATGATTGCATGTACCGATGGCAAAGTAGACGTAATTGATAATAATAGCGTTCTTTGACATGCAATTTTTACTGAAAACGAAGCGCTGGAGGGTACGGTACAAACACTATGTGCCAAGAAGTGGTTAAATAACTTTAGAAACACGCATGAAGAAAACTGCAAAGATGTGTGGGTCTATGGCAGGAAAATGATGGAGTCATCTGAGTCGATAGAACTAAGCAACTGTGGGTAAATCAAGGCGTGGTAAGCGCAAAGGCTGACATATGTATGCGTAACTGGGTTCATTAGAACTTATCCAGCAGCATAACCCTCTGCATATTCATATAGGCTCAGGCGAAGAGAGCTCTCCTAACGATGACCGGTATCAACATCGGGCAGAAGGGTTTCTGGTGTCGCATAAATATCGATATTCCAACGAAGCAGTGCCTGAAATTGCAATGCCGAGGGATGCCGTGCATTCCAAGTTTCGCTTTAGAAAAGGTTTAAAACTGGGCTTAGAAATAAAAAAAGATTTGTACAGGTACATATATCATTGACTTAAGAGCGCATTGGTCTAGGTGCATTTCGGCAGTGTTTGGGAATACCTTTTGAAAGAAAGCACGCTGTTTGCTTTTCTACAACAAAACAATGGAGAGATACAGACAATCTCCTGGGTAGCTCGGTTAAAATTTCTTCATCGGAAGTTCCAAGAGTGGAAATGAAACTGATGTTGGGCGATCTCTAAAGGGTAAATTCTGATGCCTTTCTGTTTCACGTACAATGATTTCCGTTTTCTATTTGGAGTTATTTTCTGTAATTAAAGCAACTGGCGTAGGATTATAAGTTAACACTAAACTCTGGAAAAAACTTGAACTTAAGTACGTGGTTGCGGGATACTACGGTGTTCAAGGTAAAAATCAGGTACTCTCTGCTACATCAGCGAGCTTATAAATTAGACTCTCGAAAAGCATAGCTGACACCTACAGGCAACCAATAGGGTAGTAGCTAAATTTCTTCTCAAACCGATTTTAACAGGATTTATTGCGGGACACAATCCACGGGAACAACACACATATGGTCATGGATATCATCAGAGCCTCACTGTACACATCTTGGCTCGAGGTCGATGATAGTACATAACATTTTCTCTATAGCTGACTGGCGTTTGCTGAACTGAGAGTGCGCATCTTTGGACGAAGTTTATTTTTTGGAGTGGACAAGGTACTTTCTCTTTCTCTCGGTAAACCAAGGGCCTGGAAAATTTTCAGAAGACTAATCATTCCCAGGCCTCATTTTCCTTATTCTTTTAATTCTTCTCCATATCTCAAGTAAAATACAATGAGCGCTTGGAAAGTCTTAGGATTTGCGGCTTACAAAAATTCCAATCGCATCCCATTCAGTTACTCGCGAAATGCTGAAACTCTTCTCTTAGTCCTGATTTTTATGAGAGTCATTTGACAGTTTGATTTTTTAGTAAATGGAAAAATGGTTTGTCGTGCAGAAATGAAAGCTTGAAGGTTCCTTACGAAAGTTTTTCATTCAATTCTTATTACTTTTTAATGCATTTTTGTATGAAAACTTACATTCATTCTAAATCCCTTACTATTTCCATTTTTCTGGATTTTATGATTCAGAAGATTGCCATCCAACCTTCACAGCGTAAAATTATTCCATTCACATGTCACGACATGCAGTGGACAAAATTTGTGTGAAAACTTTTTTGGAAGGGAATGGATTAAATAATCTTTTAACTTTGTCTTATCCGTAACATATCGGCAGAATAATAAAACTTGTATATATGTACATAGGTATCTGAATCCTCATATATTTTACCATCTTTTAAGAAATTTTGTGAAGTTTTGCTGTATTTTTTTGCAAAAAAAAGTGCATGCTTTTGAAAGTTGAAGTGAAAGCCATAAAATAGTGCAAGTCCTTTGATTTACTTGAAATCAATGAAATGAAGGAAATAGCTTTAGAATGCGCGAACTTAAGTTATAAAACTCTAAATATACATATCTTATCGATTACACTTAGTTAGTTTATTAGAAACATTACGTCAATGAAAGCCGCCTCCTAAAAGCATATGAACATGTACGTACGTAGGTGCACACATACATACGTACTTACACACCCACACATGCAATCTTATCATTAGCGCTTGAGTCGCAGTCTAATTTTCGTGTTGCCACACATATAACCACATTTATCCTTGGCAATTTGCTGGAAACGCTACGCCATGCTATGGTCTGTTGCTTTCTTTATGGCGTTGTAAACATAGAGCGTTTTCTGACGCAAATCCGCTTAATCCTCATATACTACCTATTTTATATGGTGTTAAAAATCGAATATCCAATTCACGCTGTGTATACCTTTATGGCGGACTTAATAACGTCACACTTTATAAAAAAAAAAAAATAATAAATTGCGTTGAATAGAACTTAATTCAATTAACCATTATTGCAGTTTTTCAAACGCTCTAAATACTGCTATCTGTTAGTCTATTTCGTGAGGATCTTAATTCCATACTTAGTTGCTAATTTTAATAAGCTATAAAGCAGCTGTCAAGTATTACAAATAGTTAAAATCGTGACCACAGAGAAAAACAAGTTCTCACATATTTAGAAAAGAAAAATATAAATTTAATAAAAAAAAAATATATATATATATATAATTTAATTTCATGTCGAACGAAGATTATTCTAATCATGATAATAGAGGTACTTTTTTACCCAAATAATTGCGTTAACTCTTGGTAAATGGTTTTTATTGCATGTACTTATGTCTGGTTTTATCAATTAACCCCTTTTACCTTTTTCATGTAGATTTTATTCGATAAAAAATATATAAAACTGGTAATTATTTTTGTACATATATAAATTCACTTCACTTGCAGCATTTATGCAAAGCCGCCTGTAACTTGCGTGTAATCAGGTTTGATCCCAAAGCCTATTACGTAAATACATACATACATACATACATAGTACTCCACCGACATGCATTTACATATGTCTGTATATGTATATATGCATTTATCTACATATGTATGTGCAAATACATATGCTCACTATATTGAGTTAAAATGCAAATAGCCGTGCACTTAAATGCCCATGAATTTCTGGGTGAATACAAATTTTGCTGAATGCAATTTTTGGCGAATACTTTTATCCTCTTGAAATTGTCCATATACAAAGTACTTGCACTTTGTTGGACAACATAAATCATTTATGACTAGGCACGTGCGTATATGCACATTAGGGTGGTCCTTAAAAAATCATGTGAGAGATTTTCCTCAGTCTCACCCCTTCAATCAAAACTCAAAGATATCAGATACAATTTTTGGTCCCGATTGGAGACGGTTAAGGCGTGTCGCACTGGGGCCACAGTTCAGTTTCCTCTATGGAGACTCAAAAAATTAAAATTAATTTTTTTGCCAACTCATACCCAAAATCGATACTACCGTAGTCGAAGATGTCACATATAAATTTTGCTTCTAAGTCGGTTAAGGTGTAACGCAATGGGGTCCATGGCTAGATGCTCCATGGAGACTCAGCAAGTTAAAAATATTTTTTTTTTATTTAATACCCAAAATCGATACTACTATAGTCGAAGATATCACATTTAAATTTTGACCCTGCTTGGAGTCGGAGGAGGAATTGGGGGATTGGAGGAATTAATTAAGGAAGTTTTTATTTTTTCATTAGTTTACGTATAACAGTTTTAAAATTGTAGCTACTTAAAAAAGTTCTTTAAACTTAACTAGAAAATAGTTATTCCATAAATGATAAAAAAAGTACCCCGGAGTGCCCTAATTTGATTTTTATAAAATTATTTGTTGAGCCTTTTAAAAATCCCTCACAAAAATTTAGCTTTCCCTTTGCATCACTTTAGGATGAACAAATAAAAGATTTAAAAATACAAAAGCGAAGCGACGAATCACAAAATTTTTAATTTGCTACGAAACCCCCATCTTGTCCAAGGTCAACCTGTACAATACAAATATGGGAAATTTTAGGGTAATATATAAAAAACTCACATAGTGTACTAAATAAATATTGGGATTCTTAAGTGGTCTTTGTCCGTCTGCAATCCATGCGGTAATGTCATCAACTCAGGTCCATAATGGTTGTATGGAAGACGATGAGGTTTCACTATATCATCTATCGAATTCCTATTTGATCGTCTTCCAATTCTTATCACAGTGGATACAACGAATACCGATGGCCTGAGCCACTCAAAATTCAAAGGTTACGTATACGCCAGGTAGACCACAACTGCCTAAGAGGAGTAGCTAAAGCGCAAAGGCGAAAATAAATTACAATGTAGCGATATGCAAATGCTATAAGTGCAACAGCGCGAAACAGAAGCGAACATCAGATAAGACATAGAGCTAACAATTGAAAATAAACAACAAACAGAACAGAACAGCGCGAAAGCCAAGTAAATACACAATGCACAAAAATACCAAAAACAACTCCCAGCTAAACTAAAGAATTGGATGTGTGAAATGTGTGGTCTCACACGAAAATCATTGGGTCGTTAAATGGTATTGGTAGTTTTAACGGTATTATTTCTTGCTTCAGTTTCGGCATTTTAGTATGTGTATGATGCTCTTCATTTGTATATGAGTAAGTATTTGTGTTTGTGTGTGTTGCAAACAAAGAAATGCCATTTCAACAGGAAATGCACACAACGGTATGTGAAAAATGTTTTTTTTTTGTTTGTGTTTTTGTTGAACAAAGGGCTGAACCAACAAGAAAATCGAATACTCGTACGACAATAGCAATAATGGATGCAAGTGTAGAGCGTAGGTAGCTGATAGTTCAACAAATAGATGAAGTAGGAAGTAATCCAGTGTAGTTAAGTTAAATAAATAAAAAGAGAAATTGAGGTTACTTGGTTATGCGCAGTTACACAAAATGAAAGTTTGTAATCCAATCGAATTTACGATAAGGCAAAGAGGTGCAATAAAAAAAAAATTAGATAGGTTGGCAGGTGAAAATGCAAGGGAAAGTACCGCAATGGAATTTGGATTAAAATGTGCAAAGTTATCAGAAAAAAATAATCAAAGAAGAGTAGACGGTGAACTTTATTTTATAACAAACAATGTGCTGCAACAAAATTTACGAGTAAATATGGTGGGTGTTCAATCTGCTAGTCAATGGGAGCCACATAAACGACTTGTAGGCGTGTTAGTTCTTTATTCACAAAGTCAATCTATTCGTTCGCAAATACTGATTAGCGAATGTATGATTGTGTATATGCACTAAGGTATAGTATGTGCATAAGTGCTTGTACTTGGTCTTCACTATGCGCGCTTGTTGCATGTTGCACGTTCGTAAATCGACACTTTGTTCGTTCTTTTTGTTCGCCGCTCAACTATGCACTTAGCCTAACGCGAAATCTATGTGTGTGTTGAGTCAGTAGATTAGCAATCTCTTATTTAATACACTACGCGGCCACCCTACTACACCCCTGTTCACTTCCTTCCGGTTAACAACAATTTTGTAAAAAACGAAAAAAAAACTACTAAAAAGCAGCGAACATGAAAGAGAAATGGTTAAAAATCACGAAATACACGAAGATTTTTTGTTTGTTTGAAAGATAAGAAATTTACGGCCAATTGTTAGCACTGAGTTATGTGTGTCTCTAGTGCAAATGGCGAGGATTTGCAAGCAAGATATTGCGTAGGATATTTCTAGGAAGGAGTGCATGTTAATCTCAATTAGGTTTGAGGTTATGTAATTAAGTTTATCGAACAAAATCGATTTAAATGGGCAGTTCTTCAAGATTTTATAAGTACAAAGCTAAGTAGTTAGTGATGGTGCTAACTACTATATTTTAAATGTTACCTTATTTCCAGTTAGAAAAATAAATTTTTAAAATTTTAGTAGCAAATAAGTTACGCAAGCTGCGTGGTGCGCGGTATTGGCAAGCGAACAGGGTCTGTTCCGAAACTTTTTTGTAGGAAATTGAAAGTCTTACAAATTTGTTATTTATATATTTTTTCTGTAGCTCTTGTTATTTTCGAGATATTCGAGAATTTCACGAAAAAATCGGGTTTAGTGACCCGTACTACCTCGCCGGTGGGTGATAGGATTACACCGCAATCGGCACTTACAATCGACAATTCAAAAAAACAATAGTCGCAAATGACAAAGTCGGGCATTAAAAAATAATCGTGTGATTACATTAAGAAAATAGTCATTAAGTTCATTTCCACATGGCATTTTTTTAAATGGCATAAATTTTTTGTAATTTCAATGCCTAGCGCAAATTCGGCATAAGTTTGAGTGCCGCAGGAGATGTATGTAAAATCTAAAATAATTTCGGACGAAAGAGCTTTAAGCAAATAATCTGTTAAGATGTTTATCGCACCAGGAATCGAACTTGAATTCTACCAAGCGGAGGAGTACTGCTCAGCCAACAAACAAACTGCTTTCCTTAGAAGTACTAATCGCCTCCTAAATTTTTCCTCACGGATATAAATCTTGCAATTTTATTCTAGCAAGTATACTCATAGACTGCTTCCATCTTAGACCAGTTGGGCTGCTGTCATTTCGTGGAAAAATTTCACCCAACAGCTTTGTTTGAATATGAATACTAACACATTAATTAAACTTCAGCTCATTATCCTTACGCATTGTTTACATAATCCGACAAATTTCACGATTTTTAAGTAAGCACTTAAGATTGCCAACTGAAGATGTTTCCAAAGACTAAATGCCAAACCATAATCTTTGGCAGCGCTTAGTGTCAAGCAATGAATTAAGTATAAAAGCTTCTTGTCTTATGTGCACATGCCCACTACACACATCCATACAACAATGAATTGATTATGTACTTGACTTTTCGCGCTTTTATTCTTCTGTTTTTTTACTTTTCCAATTCTTCTCTCATCTACCACTGCATATGCATTTAGCCATAGTGGTATTATTGTGGTTATCTTGTAGCAAAGCTGGTATCGCCAGCTTAAGTATGCTCAGCTCAATTGACTTGTTATATTAAATGAAAATATTTGCATGAACAATACATAAGTCAACAGCTTGCCATGAGGTCACATACACATGTGAAGAAGATTGAATGATCGGCACTAGAATGCCAGCACCAAATGACTATGTGTATGGTGGTGGTGTGCGATGAAAAGTCGCCGCAGTCATTGTCATCATGGTCAGCGACGCCCCGTAATATACTAGGTGGCACAAGGAATAAGCTTTTGAGTTATACAGTTTTCTAAAATTTAAATATTTTGGGGTCGTACTTATACTAACGAATATTGAAACATACAACTACATATAGAGACTCAAAAAATTTAAATTATTATTTTTTCATCTAATACCCAAAATCGATAGACGAGGATATCGCATAAATAAATTTTGGTCCCGATTGGAGTCGGTTAAGGCATGTCGCACAATATTTAAGAGATCACACAGCTCAATTAGCCAATGAACGCGGAATCTCGTTCGTCTTTTGAAACAGCGAGGATTATGGTGTTTTATATAACAGAAAACACAACTGTATGCATTAAAGTCTTTTTTGTAAGTGGCAAGATTATAGAAGCAGCATTCATTCGCTGAATTCAGTACCAAAATATTAAATAGCTTCAGCATAAATTCTAACTAAATATGTCAAATATCTTTGTTAACGCTTTTCACTGTCACTCTTCAAATTGCTTTAATATTTTATCAATAACTGTAATCAGTAAATACTTCATTTATACATATATGTATCATAATTTTATTATATATACATGCATAACACGAATATATTCTAATCTGGGTATGCTATGCAAACTCAATATATTAAACCGTTATTTACGAAGAGCAAAGAAATTCAATCAGTACAGTTAAAGCAGCTACTCAGTGTCAGCTCAGAAAAGCATAATATGAATGATAAAAAAAATTATGGCGACAAGCTTAGCACATTTTTGTATATTTATGTGCCTTTGTGCATATAATACGTGTCATAAGTACGTGCATACTACTGTTGCATGCATGAACACACACAAATTACAATGCGAATTAGTTGGAAGTGTCACGTCCATGCTGATGGTACTCGTATTTTTCGCTGTCACTAAACAGCAGCGAAAACATGTGCATGTCTCAATTTCTTTGTTGTTGTGAATTTTCTCTCGATACTGTCATATGTACGTATTAGTTTGACATTAGATTTACATCAAAAATCGTTCAATTATACAGCAGCGGATGCAGTTCTTAGTAATCGATTGCATAAGGACATAAATATGAATGTACATATGTATGTATCTAGAACATTCCACTGATGGCAAAATTGTATTTAACAAATACGAGTACAAAAGTATTTGGGTATTTACATTTTAGTAAATCATTAAGTACTAAGTACTTAATTATTTTGCACGTTGCTAAATCCAAGTACCATGGAATTTATGTACATTATGGTGCACATCGAAAACATTTTTTGTTTGAAATTTCAAGACCCTATTACCCACTAATTTCCTTCCTTTTTATGGTAATTAAGGAGTATGGTCTTGAAATTACAAAAAAAAAAATGGATTATTTAATGTTTGCATTGCAAAAGAAACTCAAACTTTAACATACGCCATGGCGTATGATTAACATTATTTCCTGCTCCTATTTCATACATTTTGACCATTTACAACTTGTTTATATACTCCTATATTGGCAGTAAGAGCTAGTACCGTCCGAAAATATTACAG